>NC_080546.1:13621019-13783519 GCF_028640845.1 Ahaetulla prasina | reverse complement strand
TTCAGTAGCTGACAAGATCCAGAAGCAGCCACCAAGGCACTTCAGGGTCGAATGGTATTAGCTAATGATGTCACTGTTGCCTGGGCAATGTCCAATGGGGATCTGTCTCTTGATCCCGCTCGAGCTTCCCCAATTTATCTACTTATATGCTTTCGAACTTCTAGGTGGGCAGGAGCTGGAGCAAATGGCAGGAACTCACCCTGCCATGCAGTACCTGGGTTTCAAACTCGGGCTTGCCGATCATCAAGCCTCTTTCTAACCACAGACCCACCATAGCCCCTTTTATTCAAGCAGTGATAAATACCGTGTTTCCCCAAATAAAAGACCTATCCCGAAAGCAAGCCCGAGCCTGAATTTTAGGTGGGGCTGATATAAGCCCTACCCTGAAAATAAACCTGGGGGATGGGCATGGCCAAAATGAGAGGGGGCGGGGGGGGGGCTGACGGTGTCCGGCTGCAGCCTGATAGCCCCTTGGGGGAAGGAAGCACAAATACCGCTAATTCTGAGCGGGGAGGGATGTGTTGTATCTCTTTTACAGAAGGGAAAATAATCTTATTTTTAAAATAGTCTTATTTTCGAGGAAACATGGTAGTTAAAACTTCACAGTATGGGCACCAGGTGGCACATCTACAACGTTTCAGTCATTTCTGATTTTTAAAATTTGAATTCTGTTGGTAGAAAGTAGGAAAGATGGTACAGGTAGTCCTCAACTTACGACCACAATTGAGGCCAAAATTTATGTTGTGAAGTGAGAAATTCGTGAAGTGAATTTGCTCCATTTTACTATTTTTCTCTCCATATTTGTTCAGTGACTCACTTGCAGCTCTTAAATTAGTAGCATGGTTGTTAAGTGAATCTGGCTTTTCTGCTTTGCCAGAAGGTCGTAAAAGGGGATCCAGTGAACCCCATGGCACTGTAACCATCATAAATGTGAGTCAGTTGTCAAGCATCCGAATGTAAATCACGTCACCCTGGGGGTGCTGCAACATTCACAAGTGTGAAAAACGTTCATAAATCAATTATTTTCAGTGCCGTTCTGACTGAACGGTCACTAAATTCACTGTTGTAAGTTGAGGACTACCTGCATAGCAGGGGTGTTAAACTGGCGGCCCGCGGGCCGGATGTGTCACACGCAGGCCACGCCCACCAGCTTTGTGAATGGGTAAAATGTCGTGAAATGTCACGTGACGCAGCGAGTTTGACACCCGTGCTGTATAGGATCTCATTCTGGTTTGCACTATCTAGAACGGGTCTCCAACCTTGGCAACTTTAAGACTTGTGAACTTCAGCTCCCAGAGTTCCTCAGCCAGCAAAGCAAAGCTGGCTGAGGAACTCTGGAAGTTGAAATTCACAAGTCTTAAAGTTGCCAAGGTTGAAAACCCCTGATCTAGAATACAGAGGCTGCCATATTCTGCATGACATCACTGCTTTGTATGCATTTAAAAGCATGAGAGTGCCACTGGAGCAAAAGACCTATTAGGGAGGTACATAATCATATAGACAAGTTCCCCTCAACATCCTCGAAAAGCTCACGGATGTTTCCAGGTTCCACAAAAGCTGATTGTGACTTAATGGACGTTAGGTAGCACAAAAGAGTATTCTTGAGGGAAATACCAAGAGTTCAATTTATACTTGATTTAATCCGCATAGGTGGAAACTAAAGGAAACCTTACAGGAGGGCTAATTCTATTTGAATTTCCAATTCTGATTGGGAAAGTTACTTCTTCAATTGAATAGAGTAAGAAATTTGGTTCCGTTGTTTTGTGTAAGGATTCTAATTAGATCTAATAGCCTGTCACTTTGCAAGAAAGTACTCTTCCGAATAGAAGGAGCATCAGCTACTTTATTAATGGGTGAAAGCGAGCAGTTTATGTATAAAAATAGGGTTTCAACATAAATACTTGTGCTCCATATACAATACTTTGTACATTAGGTAGGCTTAAACGTTCCCTACATTGGAATAACCCCTGTGGCTATAAGAACTATGAAAACAACCACGATGATGATGATGATTGCTATAATTATGATCATTTTAGCATTTTTCCACCACATCTTCTTTGAAATCTTGATAGAAGTTTTTTGGAAGCCGTGAGCCTGAAATCAGATGGGGGCAAAATGATTAAAAATGGGACTCATTCAATAAAATGAAACGGCTTTAAAAATGCAGCATACATTTTTGTTCAATAAGTTTGTGTGTTTTGTTTACTTAAAAAGAGTGATCCAAATGTTTAAAAACACCTTTGCCATTGCCAGGGCAGCCCCGTGGGCCAGATCTAAGCACCCTGTGGGCCGGATGACCCCCTACTCTAAGGGATCTACTAGCTAGTTCTGTTAGAAAGTAGATTTATCGTTTGCTGTGGTTTTTCCAAATTCTGCCTGCTTTCAAGGGCAAAGGGGTCCTTGGGCTCATCTATGGGTCTAGCGTAAACAATTACCGCTGTTTCAAGATCATCACTTCGGTCAGCAAGTTCACTCAGCCGCTCTTCTCTTTCTAGGACCTTTTCAATGTTCTGAGTCATAACGCTTTTCACATCATCAACTTGGACTTGAAGTGTAGAAATTGCGATATCGTTGGGTTTAGCCATCTGCCCAGGATAACAGTTTATTAGACTTGATACAGGTAATGCCAGCCTGTCTTAAGATGCTAAGTTTAAGATGCCTTTTACTGTTTCATGAAAAGTGTGCTGTGGACTCATATGTATATTATTTGAATATTTAAACGGTGAATTTTTCCCTTGCAAGGCCGGTCTTATTAACAGCTTAAAGAAACAACAGCCCATCACCGGCCATCAACACACCAATCAAGCAGTAGGAAGGCACCACTTAAACACAACTCATAGAATAGCTCAAAACACATAATTCCAGTAGAGAGAAGGCTGCAGCACAAGTCTGAAAGCTCAGAAGAGTAAACCTCATCTTGGTGACCAACCCAGATTGGATCTTGCAACATTATCCTGGGACACATACCAGTATTTGTCTTCGTTAATAGTCCTATTCTAGTTTTCAGCCATAGTGAATACTCCATTGCTAAAAGATACAATTGCAAACCCAACAACCAAAGGCAACGGAGAATCTGGTTATTAAAACTTCAAACAGGAATTTATTAAATAGATATTTATCGATATTCTATGTACTGTTTTTCAGAGTTTAAGACACACTTTTCCACCCCGTAAAAGAGGGGTGCATCTTATGCACAGAATGTAGCCAAAAATGTGAAGCACAGAGGCTGCAACGATATGTGGCAATCCCTGCAGCCTGTAACAGCTGATTGGGGGTATTCCTGGAGGCCGATCCACCTGCCAATCAGCTGCTTGTACTGAATCAGGCTACAATAATGTACTGAAGCTGACCTGGCTGTTTACTATTTGCTACAAGGACTCAGTTTGCAGCAGTAATCACATCCAGAAATCACAAACAAGTAACTAATTCAGGATTCAATAACTTCCCTTTATATATAATATAACACATGAAGTAAATATACAATATCAAAAGCAGGTTTTCCAACGTAGTAAATACAAGCAAGATACAAGTAAATACAAGCAAAACACAAGCAGAGGAGAGGAGTTTCAGTTTTGAGCAGCAGACTAGTTTAGAGCTCAGCACAGACTCAGAACTGCAGGGCTAAGCCACACCCAGGCTCCTTGCTGTCTCCTTCCTTGTTGCACACACAGCAAATACTGTTTCAGTTTCCAAACAGCCCTCAACTCTCTTACACACTGACAGGATGCTAGCCAGATGAATCCCGATGGATGCTGGTAGGCAGAGCCAGAATTTTTTTTTCTTATTTTCCTCCCCAAAAACTAAGGTGCGTCTTATACTACGAAAAATACAATATTTATTATCTCTCTAAACTTAAAATATCATCTTCCTAGAAAATATCCAGTGCAATTGACAAAATTCCATAGGCCTCTCTCCGGCAGTATAGACCAGTAGTAAAAAACATGTTTAAATAGAATCACCAAGTAAAAGTCAATGCTCTAAAATGACAAATCTATTTGTTTATAGCATATGGACATTACCCCACTAGAATTATCCCTCTCCCCCCAAAAGCAAAGGCTCAGATTAACTCAAGTCCCAGTAATCTTTTTTCAGCTGTAATAATGAAAATCTCTCTTTGGGTTGCTTTTTGACCTCTTAATCTAGGCTATTGTTTCATGACCTTTGTAACTTTAAAATGGGTGGACTTCAACTCCCAGAATTCCCCAGCCAATGACTAAATTTGGCTGGGGAATTTAATTTAAGTCCACATGTCTTAAATTTGCCAAGTTTGAGAAACACTGCTGTAGACAGATCACCTGCTAAATTATTTTCTATTCAGTTAGAATATATTGTGTCCTCAAATTAATTTTTCTTAAATTAGATTACTAGTTTGGGGTGCAATAATCTTTTTTACCATTCAATGACAGCATACAGATATAACAAACTCATTTAGGTTTTTTTGCAAATGAATTCCGGTTGCCCTACTTAAGATCCATTTAAAACAAAATACTTTTATAAAGTTTGAAGAAACCTACCCTCTATTTTTCTAATCTGTCTTGCCAATCAGCACTAAACACAACAAAACTGAAAAAGCTCTTGATATCTCAGGGAGTTACTTCAATTGTCTTCCAAATCTAGAAAAAAAAAACCCTGAAAAAAATAAGTTAGGTATGAATTTCAATAAGCATAACTGAGAGTTAAAATATATATCTACAGTGTAATCCTACTTAACCTGGGAGAAAGAATTTGGTTTAAAAACAGCCATATTTGCATAAATCTTAAATTACATTAAGATCATAAATGAAATAAAATATAAGTAGCCATGGGTCAATATTGCCAAGAAAATGCTTAAAGTCTTTTGAAATACAACTGCTTTCTAACTGATAAAATTTGCATTATAAATCTGCTAATGTAAGAATGTAGCCAAGATAGTTCATGTTTCTATTTTCTTTTTTATTTACACCAAAATTTGTACAGAGATTCTAGGTTTACAGTAACACAGCTATCATGGTGGCTGTAGCAATGAGCCATGGTGGCGCAGTGGTTAGAATGCAGTATTGCAGGCTAACTCTGCCTACTACCAACAGTTCAATTCTGACCAGCTCAAGGTTGACTCAGACTGCCATCCTTCTGAGGTTGGTAAAATGAGGACCCAGATCTATAGTGGCAATATGCTGACTCTGTAAATCGCTTAGAGAGGACTGTAAAAGTACTAAAGGTAAAGGTAAAGGTTCCCCTCGCACATATGTGCTAGTCATGCCTGACTCTAGGGGGTGCTCATCTCCGTTTCAAAGCCGAAGAGCCAGTGCTGTCCACAGACGTCTCCGTGGTCATGTGGTCGGCATGACTCAATGCCAAAGGTGCACGGAACGCTGTTACCTTCCCACCAAAGGTGGTCCCTATTTTTCTACTTGCATTTTTTACATGCTTTCGAACTGTTAGGTTGTCAGAAGCTGGAACATGTAATGGGAGCTCACCCCGTTACATGGCACTAGGGATTCGAACTGCTGAACTGCCAACCTTTCGATCGACAAGCTCAGCGTCTTACCCACTAAACCACTAAACCCTATAGTAAAAGTACTTTGAAGTGGTATATAAGTCTGTTGTTATTGCTGTCATACACCTATCCAAACACTACAATTTTTGGGGGGGAAAATACAATTAGCAATTCAAATATTGCAAGCAATAAATAAATAAATATGTATTTAAAATGCGGTTCCATAACAGTGAATAGCTTTCAAATGGATGATGGAATATAATGTAAGGGCTGCCAGTGAGAATGAGGATGGGTTCAACTTCCCATCCAACTCATGGATTCAGGACCCTCGGGATCTCCTGATAGAAAGCAGGATCTGGAAGAGATGATCCAGAAGGAACCTATGAGCCAAATCACCAGGAACTTTGTGAGTGAATACCAGGATTCTATCCAAATGCTGTTCAACTCAGATTAAATGTGAGTGATTTTATCTGCAAACATTGTCACCATACCCACATTGCCACAATCCCCTGCAATAATGTCTTCTGCTGTTTTCCTGAAAGGGTGCAAAGTTAGTGGTTTAAACTCTTTTCACATCCAATAAGAGAAAAGAGGAAATTATGCCCCAACACACTTAAAAAGGTAAAGATTCCCCCGCTCATACGTGCCAGTGGTGGGTTGCTACCGGTTCGCCCTGGATCAGACGAACCGGTAGCGGTAGAAGTGGGAGGCTCCGCCCACCTGCCCGGATGTCTCTGCACATGCGCGCTAGCATGCGCCCACGAGTAAACCGGTAGCGACGGGATTTGAATCCCACTACTGATGCATGCTAGTCGTTTCTGGCTCTAGGGGCAGTGCTCATCTCTGTTTCTAAGCCAAAGAGCCAGCACTGTCTGAAGACGTCTCTGTGGTCATGTGGTCGGCATGACTCAACGCCAAAGGCGCACGGAACGCTGTTACCTTCCCACCAAAGGTGGTCGTGGTCCCTATTTTTCTACTTGCATTTTTTTACCTGCTTTCGAACTGCTAGATTGGCAGAAGCTGGGACAAGTAACGGGAGCTCACTCCCTTACACGACACTAGGGATTCGAACTGCTGAACCGCCGACCTTCTGATCGACAAGCTCAGCATCTTAGTCACTGAGCCACCGCGTCCCGCGTTCAACACACTTACTGCCACCCAATACTTCAGAACGTTAATCCAGATTTGCTCTTCATTTTTACATCCCTGATACCTCAAGGGACTCAATATATTGCCGTTTTCCAGAACTCTTGCAATGGCATGTGGGAATGACCTTGAGGGATGAGGGGAAGAGATGCTGCCTAGGGAATGATCAGACAAGAGGAGAAGGAGCCCACATTTGCTTTCTAACTGATAAAATTTGCATTATAAATCTGCTAATGTAAGAATGTAGCCAAGATAGTTCATGTTTCTATTTTCTTTTTTATTTACACCAAAATTTGTACAGAGATTCTAGGTTTACAGTAACACAGCTATCATGGTGGCTGTAGCAATGAGCCATGGTGGCGCAGTGGTTAGAATGCAGTATTGCAGGCTAACTCTGCCCCCTACCAACAGTTCAATTCTGACCAGCTCAAGGTTGACTCAGACTGCCATCCTTCTGAGGTTGGTAAAATGAGGACCAAGATCTATAGTGGCAATATGCTGACTCTGTAAATTGCTTAGAGAGGACTGTAAAAGTACTAAAGGTAAAGGTAAAGGTTCCCCTCGCACATATGTGCTAGTCATTCCTGACTCTAGGGGGCGGTGCTCATCTCCGTTTCAAAGCCAAAGAGCCAGTGCTGTCCACAGTACAGTGGAGAAGAGGAGAAGGAGCCCACATTTGCTTAATGGTCAGAGAAAGAAACTTAGGACGAATCTGCCTTAATTGATCAGACTGTCAAAAAGAGACAGCGAGAAATTTGTACTTTCAGATTTACAAGATTCGATTGATGTGGCTTTACTATAAAATAGAATTGGTTCACCTGGTTGTATTCGCTGCTTAGTTTACTCAGGAGGGCTGACATCTATCTTGTAAGTCTGAAAGAACGAACATCCCGCTGTCTCTTTTTACAGCCTGATGAATTAGGGCAAGGCCCCGAATACAGTATCCTAAAATGACTCACCAACTCTCCCACCTTTTCTTAATGGGGAAAAAGCTGCCTCACTTGATTCTCTTCCCGTATATCAGGGGTCAGCAACCTGTGGCTCTGGAGCCGCATGTGGCTCTTTCATCCCCCTGCTGCGGCTCCCTGTTGCTCAAAATATGCATCACAACCGCCAATGTGCGGCACCCGCTGGCACGTATTGAGTTTTTCGACACCCGGTAGGCCAACCATGGATAAATCCAAGAAAAGAAAAGTTTCAGAAGAAAACAGAATGCTTAATTCAACTACATATGCTAGTTTTGTAGCTGCTCAGGAAATAGTCAGGCACAGGAAGGGGTTTGTGGCTCCCGGTGTTTTCTTTTGTTTGGGAAACGGGTCCAAATGGCTCTTAGAGTGTTTAAGGTTAACATAACATAACAACAGAGTTGGAAGGGACCTCGGAGGCCCTCTAGTCCAACCCCCTGCCCAGGCAGGAAACCCTACACCATCTCAGTCAGATGGTTATCTGACCCCTGCCCTATATAAATGATTTTCCTAAGCTTTTCTGCATTGACCATAGAAGATTTATTTATTCGTCAAATTTGTTTGCTGCCCATCTCACAGTTTGCTGCCCATCTTTAAAGAAAGAAGAGATGGTTATTGCTTGCTTATGAATTAAAAAAAAAAACCTCCCAAAATATTCAGTAGTATTTATATATCCCAGTACATTCTTAAAGTCTTAATTGAGTTGGATTTACTGAGTTGCTTCCAACTTCCAAAGGGAGT
Organism: Ahaetulla prasina; assembly: GCF_028640845.1. NCBI lineage: Eukaryota > Metazoa > Chordata > Lepidosauria > Squamata > Colubridae > Ahaetulla > Ahaetulla prasina. The sequence goes on along the minus strand of NC_080546.1, from coordinate 13,775,191 downwards.
CAATGTTTGGGAGATGTTTTTTCATTCATTCCTTCATTTGTTTGTTCTTTTTACCATGAACTTCAACAGACTCTCAGCAGCTTATAGCATATATATCACATCAACTCCATAAAGGCAATAACTTATTACTAGAATAACATGATACTGATCCCATGATAATTATTTTATAAAACTATGATTGCACCCTATTTAGGACTTTATGCTTCACAAACAAACAAAACCCCATAGGATGCAAATCCGTGGAAGTTAGAAGCAATAGAAAATATTTCGCTGATACCTTCTTCAGATAGATGGAGGAAGCAATGACAAATATTGTAAATAATTGTAAATAAATAAATTGTAAATAAAATTGTAAATAAAATTGAACAATAAAGATATCACGAATAACCAATTATTCCAACAACCGGCTTGTCAACATACGAAACAATGAAGAACTGATAAACTGGTTCTATTGCTCTTTTCCCCCCCCTTCTTAAATATTCCCAACTGATTTTAACTGTCATGGAACGTCCTTCTCATCAGCACCATTTCAAAACAGTTGGCCTTCAAAGTAATATTTAACCAGTTTACATCATTAAGTATGCCATCAAATGTGGGGGGGGGGAGTTTGACATTTGGTGAACATTTACATCCTATAAAATATATAAATAAGTAAAATGCCAAAGCCACCAATAATAAATAACGATTAAACCTCCCAGGCAAATCAAATAGGCCTTCGATTTATGGCAAAAAGATTCCATGGTGGGGGGCTTTGGATGCCACAGATGAAGGTGCTCACCCTACCCCCTGGAAGATCAGAATGGAATAGGCCTCCGAAGAAGGAAAATCTTGACCTGTTTATATAATTCAGTGCCATAAATTGAAGGCCTATTTGATTCGGCCGGGAGGTTGAATTGGTTTTGTGTGGATCCTTTCTTTTACCCTGGGAAATTCTATGAAGTTTTTGCTAGTAGATGCTTCTTCAGTGGTAAAACCATTCCAAATGGTTGCTAGGACAACCACATTGATATGTCCACATAGTCATTTGGTTCTGCCCTTGACTTGGGAGTCTTTATGGCGGATGTGGGTAGTCCTTGAGGTACGACTGATTGCCCATCATGATCGTAATTTGTGACTATCATAACTTGGCTCACCCACTTGACCAGAAGTGGGCAACTATAGCTCCTTAAGGACCTCTGGACTTATCCCAAAGATGCTTTTTCAGCAGGCAACTGGACTTTCTTGTTTTTTCTTTGAAGACGTTTCACTTCTCATCCAAGAAGCTTCTTCGGCTCTGCTTCTTGGATGAGAAGCGAAACATCTTCAAAGAAAAAAACAAGAAAGTCCAGTTGCCTCCTGAAAAAGCACTTTTGGGACAACCATGACCTGGATGACTGAGAATCTCTACAGACCTCTGAACTTCAATTCCCAGAATTCCTGAGCTAGGAATTCTGGAAGTCCAGAAGTCATAAAGGGGTCATAGTTGCTCACCTCTGCATTCAACCAACCCAATTTTATGACCTTTTTGTGGTGGTCATTAGGCAAACCAATGGTTTATTATGGGCACAGTTTTACTGAAAACTGGAAGTAAATGCCAGTTTTGGGCAAAATATTGTAAAACCTAGTCAAGTTTTGCTGCAAATGGCCATAAATATGTCTTGGTTCCCAAAATGCTGTTGTTGCCTTACTCGGGAGGGGCAACCCTCGAAACTTTGAATCCGGGTTGTAAGTACCTCCAGGAAGGTCTGTTGTAACATCGAACAGTTGCTAAGTAGTGGTCATAAGTCGAGGACTTACCTGTATATATAAATGCATTCAGGTGATTGCAAAGGTGATCTTGGAGTTGCCTTGAGGACATCTTGAATTATGTGCTGGGGTTGCTTTAATTTTGATTCAGCACTGGACAAAGGGAAGGGTTGATGGCTATGTAGTGTCCTCCATCTGAAAGATGTCCCTTCATTATCATAGCAGTGGTTTGGTATACAGACTGACATGGCCGGAAGGCTGGTTTATAATCAAAAAATAACAGGTAACAGATTAACAGAGTTGGAAGGGACCTTGTAGGTCATCTAGTCCAACCTCCGGGCCAAGCAGGAGATCCTACACCATTTCTAACAGATGACAGTCCAGTCTATTCTTGAAAGCCTCCAGTGATGAAGCTCCCACAATGTCCGAAGGCAACTTCTGTTCCATGGGTTGATTGTTCTCACTGTCAGAAAATTTCTCCTTATTTCCAGGTTGAATCTCTCCTTGTTCAGTTTCCATCCATTATTTCTTGTCTGGCCTTCAGGTGCTTTGGAAAATAGCTTGATCCCCCTCCTGTCTGCGGCAGCCCCTCAAATATTGGAACACTGTTATCATGTCTCCCCTGGTCCTTCTCTTTCCTTGACTAGCCATGCCCAGTTCCTGCAACTGGGGAAAAATCCCCTCTTCTATTAAAGGATAGTCTGAACTAGAAATTTTCAAAACATAAAATAATCTTCATACACACATACAATAATTTCCCTAAAAGTTCATACCTTGTGTTCTAGGACAGGGGTCTCCAACCCTGGCAACTTTAAGCCTTGGCGGATTTCAACTAGGGGATTCTGGGAGCTGAAGTCCGCCAAAGGTTAAAGTTGCCAAGGTTGGAGACCCCTGTTCTAGAATTGCTATCATTAATTTATTCCAGTTCTGGCTCTTTCGTTGCACATTTTACTACTATTCACCAGGTGGCAGTATTTACTTGAGGAAAAGATTTGTTTTGCAGTTTCCCATTAGGATAATGAACAAAAAATAAATAAAAATCGTTTGCTTCTGATTATTTGTGAATTTTCTTTCAAAACTTCAGTTTTAAAACATAATATCTATTTTCAACTCTTTTTTTTTTGCATGCTCATCCATGGGGATCACATTCAAAATAATCAGATACAGAAAAAAGTTATACGTTTGATATTTTATACTTGACCTTCTTACTTTTTCAGCAATATCTAAGTCCCAAATATTTCGTTTTCTGGTTATGTTTAATGACATTTTCATTTCAGAAAAACAACATCTTCATTAATGTAACTTTAGGGTTGATTGGCTTAGAACAAAGCAATTATAACTAGCTGTATTAATGGTATCTAATGGTACATTGCTTCAACTTGTAAAGAAAATAAGTGTGTGTGTTTGTCTATGTCTCTGAAGCAGTACTCATATGGAGTATAATTAAAAAAAATATTTGTGAACAATAATGTTGTAGATAATATTATTCCTGTATTCATATACTTTGCTCTATGCCTTTGGTCTGCTATATCCCATCAGTTTATTGTTGTTGTTGTTGTTGTTGTTAGTTGTGAAATCGTGTCCGACCCATCGCGACCCCATGGACAACATTCCTCCAGGCCTTCCTGTCCTCTACCATCCTCTGAAGTCCATTTAAGCTCACGCCTACTGCTTCAGTGACTCCATCCAGCCACCTTGTTCTCTGTCGTCCCTTTCTTCTTTTGCCCTCAATCGTTCCCAGCATGAGGCTCTTCTCCAGTGAGTCCTTCCTTCTCATTAAGTGCCAAAGTATTTTAGTTTCATCTTCAGGATCTGGCCTTCTAAAGAGCAGTCAAATAATTTATTATTATGTTTTAAAAAGGAGAAATTGTGCTCCAATACAGATATTCCTTGACATATGACTACAATTGAGCCCAAATTTCTGTTGCTAAGTGAGACGGTTGTTAAGTGAGTTTTGCTCCATTTTGTGACTTTTCTTGCCACTGTTAGGTGAATCACTGCATTCGTTAAGTGAGTCACACGGTTGCTAAGCGAATCTGGCTTCCCCATGGACTTCGCTTGTCAGAAAGTCGCACAAGGGGATCACATGACCCCGGGACATTGCACCTGTCATAAATAAGAGTAAGTTGCCAAGCATGGGGATGCTGCTTTCATAAGTGTGAAAAACAATCACAGTTTTTTCTGCGCTGTTGCAAATTTGAACAAGTCTCTAAATGAATGATTTGTAAGTTAAGGATTATCTGTACTTTTTAAAGCATATGGAGGGACTTGTGTAGCTCTCCCTGCTGAACAACTTTCAACATGTCTCTATGTTGCTATGTCACTTCTGGGAATTATAATATGGAATGGAATGAATGGAATGGAATGGAATGGAATAGAATAGAATAGAATAGAATAGAATAGAATAGAATAGAATAGAATAGAATAGAATAGAATAGAATAGAATATATGGAATGGAATGGAATGGAATGGAATGGAATAGAATAGAATAGAGGAATAGTGAGAGAGCTAGAGTAAAATTGTGTGGTAATGAGAATTGGACTACCTATACAATAGTGTTTTTGGAAGACCAAAAATGTAGTATTTTAAAAACAGGGTTTTGTTCTTCTAGGACTGGTTCTTAAACACTCAAAGAGCCATTTGGACCGGTTTCCCACAGAAAAGAAAACTGGGAGCCACAAAATCTGGGTGGGCGTGGCCAACTCAATGGCACTCCCACCCAGTCACATGACACCCCCGAGCCACGCCTACCCAGGTTTTGTGGCTCCTGGTGTTTACTGTGGGAAATCTCTCTCTCTCTCTCTCTTCCTCCCTCCCTCCCTCTCTTTCTCTCATTTCTCTCTCTCTCTTCTCTCTCTTTCTCCTCACTCCTCTCTCCTCTCTCTCTCTTCTATCTCTTTGTCTCTTCTCTCTCTCTCTCAGAAAGCTGAGGCTGGGTTGACCCGGCAAGCTCTCCTTGGGGCTATTCGCTACTCCCTTTCTTGGCAACTTTTCAGAAATCCAGGCTGGCTGAGGAGTGAGCTCAAGCCATGGCAGCAGCTTCCTCCTCCACCTCACATGACCCCTGGCTGGGAGGGCACACACAAACAGGGATACCCTCCTCAAGTGAGTGGCCAAAGTGCAGTGAAGGTGTGCAGAGCTGGTGGGTTGACCGGCTGATGGGCGAGCGTCTTTGGCGAGGGCACTCCGGCTTTCTCTGAGCAGGGCAACCCCCTTTTCCCACCCACCCGGCCCCGCAACAGCCAGCCAGTGGTCCTGTGAGGAGAAGGAGGAGGAAGCCGCCGTTGCGGTTCGTGCTCACTCCTCAACTGTGAGCCTGTCCCTCTTTTCATCGTACCCTCCTCCCGGATCCCATTCCCACCCCACCAGCCCTCATGTTAGCGAGGTTGGCGTCGGCCACAGCCTGGTTGGGCCAGTGTGTCAGAGTGGAGAAAGCATCGTGCAACCAGGTCGGCAGGGAGCTGCAGGAGAGGGGTCAAAGAACCGCATGCAGCTCAGGAGCCACAGGTTGCCGACACCCGTTCTAGGAAATGTTATCCCAAGCTGACCTTGATTTCCTAATTTCTCCTCATGGTTTTGTCAAAATTCTTTGGGCCTGAGCGGATGAGGCTCATTGTTTCTCATCTCCCTGAGAAAATAACTAGGAAGCCGTTAAACTTAATTTATTACACTTGATCTAAGCAGCCCCATGTTTTTTCCCCCCTACATATCCCCCCTTCTGTACACACTTGCCTGCTCCCCAGTAACACATTTGAAACAGAAGGCTGGGAAAAAGGAAGCGTGATTCAAGTTTCTGATTTGATTTGTTTCTGATTTTTGATTTATTTTTTTAGTCTAAACAAATTCACACCTTGCTGAGATTCATTATGCTCTGTTCCTTTTATACAAGAAACAAATCTGTTCCAAATTATTTTGGAAAGTACATTTTTACAGTTTTGGCCGGGGGTAGATTTGTTTCTTCATGTGAAATGATAAACTCTATCCTCATAAGCAGGTTGTCTCAATTATATGTACGATAGGTAAAGGTTTTCCCTGTCCAGTCATCTCCAACACTAGGGGGCAGTGTTCACTGCCATTTCTTAACTGAGGGGAACTAGTCATTTTCGTGATCATGTGGCCAGCATGGATACAGGTAGTCCTCGACTTATGACACAACTGAGCCCAAAACTTCTGTTGCAAAGTGAGACATTTAAGTGAATTTTGCCCCATTTTACGATCTTTCTTGCCACAGTTGTTAAGTGAATCACAGCAGTTGTAAAGTCAGTAAGTGAATCAAGCTTACTCATTAACTTTGCTTGTCAGAAGGTCGGAGAAGGGGATCACATGACCCTGGGACACTGCAACCGTCATAAATATGAGTCGGTTGCCACGTGTCTGAATTTTGATCATACAATCATGGGGATGCTGCAATAGTTGTATGTATGAAAAACAGTCATAAGTCACTTTTTTCAGTGCCATTGTAACTTTGATTGGTCACTAAATGAATTGTTGTATGTTGAGGACTGACTGTATACACCAAGGCAAATAGAACATGTTTACCTTCCCATCCAAGTGGTACCTATTAATCTACTCGCATTTGCATGCTTTCGAACTGCTAGGTGGGCAGTAGCTGAGGTAAGGAACGGGAGCTCGCCCCATTGCGTGGCACTTGGCTTGAACCCGGGCTACCAGCTTACAAGCTCAGCATCTTAACTGCCGACTCATTGTGCCTCCATTTGTACCGTATTTGCCCAAATAAAAACATAAGCCACCCCCACTCTCCTTGCAGATAACCTGTGAATGTCAACTGACATTTGCTGAGAATAGAAGATGCTGTTGAAAACATGAAGAGATAGCTTGTTGAAAAGGCTGAAGACATTTATATAAGTTATTTAACAGAGCTCACAGGTTGCTGCAGTCCAGAGGGACTCCCAGTGGCTTATGTTCCCTTCTTTCAATAAGAAAATTAGAATAACAAAACAGTGTCACAAAAAGACATCTATCAAACGACAGAGAAAATGACAAAGAGAACTATAACCACCAAGGAACGATAAATATCTAAACCTAACTGAAGGTTGGCTTCCAATACATAATGGCTCTTCTCCCACGGTTTCTTTAAAACTGGTAGCAAGACGTGAGAAAAGGTATGGTTCATACCAGTGGTGAAATCCAAATTTTTTTACTACCAGTTCTGTGGGCATGGCTTGGTGGGCTTGGTGGGCGTGGCTTGGTGGGCGTGGCTTGGTGGGCGTGGCAGGGGAAGGATACTGCAAAATCCCCATTCCCTCCCCACTCCTGGGGGAAGGATATTGCAAAATCTCCATTCCCACCCCACTCTGGGGCCAGCCAGAGGTGGTATTTGCCAGTTCTCTGAACTACTCAAAATTTCCGCTACCGGTTCTCCAGAACCTGTCAGAACCTGCTGGATTTCATCGCTGGTTCATCCCTGGAGTTTGTCTGGCGAATTTTAACCCTCTTGATGTATATTATCATGGCTTCATTTCACTGGTAGTTCTCGACTTACAACTGTTCATTTAGTGGCCGTTTGAAGTTATGGCACTGAACAAAAGGGACTCATGGCCATTTTTCACACTTGTGATCATTGCATAATCCCCATGTTCACACGATCAAAATTCAGACACTTGGCAACTGACTCATATTTATGAAGGTTGCAATGTCCCAGGATTTGTGTGATCCCCTTTTGCGACCGTCTGACAAGTAAAGCCCATGGGGAAACCAGATTCACTTAACAGCTGTGTTACTAACTTTACACCTGCCGTGATTCCAGTGGTGGGATTCAGCCAGTTCGCACCACTTCGGGAGAACCGGTTGTTAACTTTCTGAGCAGTTTGGCCAACTGGTTGTTAGAAGAAATCATTAGGGCAGAGAACCGGTTGTTAAATTATTTTAACCTCACCACTGCGTGATTCACTTAATAACTGTGGCAAGAAAGGTCGTAAAATGGGGGCAAAATTCACTTAACAACTGTCTCACTTAGCAACAGGAATGTTGGGCTCAGTTGTGGTCAAGTTGAGGACTACTTATATCTTCCCCCGTTTTTTTTCCCTTTGTCTCCTCTCCGCGTTGTTTTGTTCCTTCTTTTTTAAGCACAGTTACTTTTTCACTTAACCCAGGGGTGTCAAACTCAGTTTCATTGGGGGCTACATCAGGGTTATGGTTGACCTTGGGGGGCTGGGTGGGCGTGGCCAGCCTGACGCCACTCCCCAAATTGCTGCTGTGTTTCCTCTTCGCACTGGGTAGACTAGGCCGAAGCCACGCTGGCCCCTTACATTTTCCAGGACAACCACGCAGGCCAGATCTGACCACATCATGATGAACCTTATATGTAATATTTACCTGAGTGGAAGTTTGCAACCCACAGCTGGCTCCATTTTGTGTGTATGTGTGTGTGTGTATGTATGTGTTGGATACACAAAGTGCTTCCGTAGCAAAAGAATTTGTCAGTGATATCACATTCTTCAGGGGGTGCCCAGCTCCTTTCATGTCCTGGTGAAATTGCCCACCAAAGTGGTACCTGTTAATCTACTTGCGGGTGCCCGCTTTCAAACTGCTGTGTCAGCAGGAACTGGAGCGTGTGATGGGAGCTCACCCCATCCTGCAGCAGCAATCAGATCTCGAACACAAGCCTGCTGATTAGCAGCCCTAATCTTATGAGCTACCATGCTCCTTTTGCTGGCTCCATTGACAATCATACTGCGATATAAATCTTTATATGTCTGCATTTTTTTAAAAAAAACACAACTATATTGCCTTAGGTTTTAAATCATTCCATTGCAGAATTTCCATAAATTGTGTCTCGCGTTCATTCAATAACCCAAGACTGTGCTATTCTTTTGCCCCGTTGAGTCCAAGTTGACAATGCTTGTGAATATTCAGGATCGCAACCATTAGTTACCATATGTTCTTTTAAATAATGTATTTTGGAAGTTTCCAGCCTGTAACCTAATGAGCTGTACAGATGATGACATGCAAAATTATGTACGGATGCTTGAGTGGGTTGAATTATTAGCCAGTCAACGGTCTCATTCATACAATGAATCCAAAGGCAGAGTGATAAGTAATGTTTCCCTGAAAAATAATTGTAGGAATGAATAAGATTAATTGGGGGAGGGAGGGGCAGAAGTTCAACCATTTTGGTATGAAAGGACCACAGACTTTAATTTCCCTTTTGTTACTGTATTTTTACATCCAGAAAAGAGAGTATTTTGACAGGGTTAGGGCGTGATGGAACCATTTTGAAGATACTGTCAAATGTCAGGGACATTTCTATGAGCTTGGGCACACCGGTCTTAAAAATAAAAAGCATAAAAATCGCTGCTTAAGCCAGCTGTTCATTTATATAACCCAAGGCCTTAATAACAAAGCACATATCAGCATTCCCAATGGCAGCCCTGCTTCCCGAATTAAATAAAAGTAAAGATCGAGGGTTGGTCTAGGACATTGATGGCTAACCTTTTTGCCATCGTGTGCCATAAGTGGGGGGAGCATGGGGGGGGGTCGCACACGTGCGTGACCACACACATAATTCAATGCACCCCGCCCCCCGCACATGCATGCATGACCCTCCTGCACTCCCCCCGCTTTTGGCATTTAATGGCCCGGTGGGCCCGGTAGGGTCGTTTTTCACCCTCCCCAGGCTCCAGAGGCTTTCTTGGAATCTGGGGAAGGTGAAAACCCTCCTGAAGCCTTCTGGAGGCCAGAAATGGCCCATTTGCCAACTTCCAGTGGGCCTGGAAGGTCTAAAAATCAGCTGGCTGCCGCGTATATGCGCAATGGAGCTGAGCTAGGGCATTGCTCACGTGCCCACAGACATGGCTCCACATGCCATCTGTGGCACGCCTGCCATAAGTTCACCATCATGGGTCTAGGATCTGGAAGATCTAGGTATAGAGGGTGGCTTGGCGCAAGTCATGTTCTCACAGGACAACCCATCTCATCCTGTGGTTGTTGCGAGGATCAAATGGAAATCTTCAGGTAAGTTGTCGAAGCCGTGGCGATAGGGCAGAGTGTCAGGGTTCCAAGTAATAAATCCATAACAAGCAAATCTCCAAGGCAGGTAGAGTCCTCCAAAAATACTTTTATTGGAATGATCATATTGGCACTTATCTGGTGAAAACCGACTCTGAAGTCTCCTGCGGTTTTCATCAAATTATAAGCAAACGTTTTTCTACTTTCTCAAAACAATCAGTCACATGGTCCAATCATGGTGCGGATTGGCAGCTGGTAGCATCACTTCCTCTGACCAGATGTGAGAATGTCCTTGGTTCCCAAGAGAAAATAGGTTGTTTTGATTACAGATTCCCCTCTATCTCAATTCCCTCTGCCAGCAAAAATGGAGCAGCCCCCCCCCCAGCTCTATTTTCGCTGGCAGAGGGTTGCAGGAGTCCGTCACAGCCAAAAATGGAGCTAGGGAGCCTGTTTTCACTGGCAGAGCGCTCAGGCCACCACAGGCGCCCCCGACACAAGTGATGCCGAACTGGCCATGCCCATCCTGGCCACACCCATCCCCCCCCATGGTCAAACACAACCCAGATGCGGCCCTCAATGAAATCAAGTTTGACAACCCTGATGTAGTGTGTGCTGTGAAATCACAACACAAACCCTGTCCTTTCATTCTTGCACCTCAATGTTGACCATAGCATGGTGGTCACAGAGAGTGGATCCTATCACACATTTCTTCACCTTGACCCTTGGTTCCTTCAACCACATTTTTTTCAAACCCTTGGTTGATCATGGAGCTTGGTGGGTGATGTTAAGCCAGTCATTCCTTCTTAGTTTAATTTACCTCACACACCTCTCATATTGAGGAACAGTGGTGGGATTCAGCCGGTTCGCACAGGTTCGGTAGAACCAGTATCTAACATTTTGTGTTCGGTGAACCGGCTGAAAAGCGTGCCTCGCCACGCCTGGCCTCACCTTGCCCTTCCCCTCCCAATCACTCCTTGCCTCGCTGCCCATCTGCTTGGCTGGATATCTGGCCACTTACCCAGCTGGGCAGTGGGGTGAGTAGCTGGGTGTGACAAGGAGTGGCTGGGAGGGGCGGCGAGGGGGGGCCAGGCATGGTGAGGAATGGCTGCTTGAAGTGAGGTGCCCCTCGACATGAATGATGTCAAGTTGGCCACACCCACCCAGTCACATGACCACCCAGCCACGCCTAGCCAAGCGGTCATTAGGGCAGAGAAATGGTTGTTAAATTATCTGAATCCCTCAATTGGTGAGGAACATATAAGCAAGGACCACATTCCAGTAAAAAGTCATGAAACAAAGAGCAAATAAGCACGAACCTTCAGAAACATGAACAAGTTAGCACACTTAACGAGAGATTTAACCATTTGAGACTAAATATCCTCTTTCCAAGTGGCAGAGTTCCCCAGAGGGCTGAAAAGCTGACAACCTTATTTATTTTTAAGGAAAACCTGATATTTGTTGTCCTGTCTTCCCTTGGGGGGCATCACAGAAAAAGATCATATTTCATCATTCTTGTCTCAATGCCGTGCCTGAGAAAGAATCAAGTTTTGTGCATCCTGTCTCAGTTGTGGTCCATGCGGTGTTCAGGACTTTGGAATAACACAACATATTTATTCCGTGTTGTTCTGCACGGGCTTAAAACAATCCCTTCGCAAAGCTCACACATCACTCTTTAATTCGATCATCTGTCAAGGATTGTGGAAGTGTCAGGTTTAATATCATTCTCATTAGAGTTTCATGCATTATTACCTGGTTATTTGTTTTGTAATGAATATCTCATTAGTTTAGTACAGTAGATTTCTGCAATTTCTTCTTCTTCTTCAGCTGACGCCAAAAGGAGGCGAGGACACTAATGGCCATTGTAACTAAAATTTGATATATGTGTTACCAACAGATGTTGCCTATTTCCAAGGTTCACATTTGAATTGCATGTGCAATTTGCATGCCAGGATGGGAAAAAAAACCTGGTAGAGGGGAAAGGAAATTCAGTGAGCTTACAGGTAGCCCTCCACTTATGAATGGCCGCTTAGAGACCATTTGAGTTATGTCAGAGTTTGTTGCACCACATACTATCAGACACAATTAAATGAGCTTCAGCGGGATTCAAATTACATCAGAAACTTTCTTTATATACAATACCATACAGGAGAATTTAGCATACAATATCTGGAACACAGGAGTAATATTCATAGAAGCAAGTCATTACAGAGTAGAGAGATACAGAGGCAAATATATTGTATAGAGGCTGACATTACAGAGGCCAAACCAACTCTTATATACAGTTCAGCAAGTCTAAGCCATGCCCAGACTCCAAACTGTCTCTTATGGCCCCATACAAACAAATACTATGTTTCAGTTTCCAAACAGTCCCCATTGGCTGATACGTTGCCTATACCAGTCTATGAATATTCTTTTTTTTTTATTGAAAAAGTTTTACAACAATTAATTTTTTCCCCTCTCCCCTCCCCCTCCTTCCCCCCTCCCTCCAAAACCCCCCTCCCCCCCGACTTCCCGGAGCAAACACAAGGTATAGTTCAATAAACAAACAGTCATACATTAAAATTTTAAAATCTAACACAATTATAATCCTTCTCTCTCACATAACCTGACTTCTTCCATTAAAATCAAAAACAACATCCTTCATTCAAAGGCAATCTGAAATTTCTTAATCTGATATCTATTTTGAATATAATCAATCCAATTCTTCCATTCGTTTAGATATTTTTCTTGAGTACTGTCTTTCAAGAAGGCTGAGATTTTAGCCATCTCAGCCAAATTGGAAACTTTCAATATCCATTCTTCTATTGTGGGTAATTCTTTTTTCTTCCAATATTGTCCAATCAACAGTCTTGCTGCTGTTATTAAGTTCAAAATCAATTTAGTCTCAATCACTGTACAGTCTGTTGTTATTCCCAAAAGGAAAAATTGCGGTAGGAACTTTATCTTCTTCTTCAGAACATTTTGCATAATCCACCAAATTCTTATCCAGAAAGACTTAATTTTCTTACAAGTCCACCACACATGAAAATATGTAGCATCATCAGAATTACATCTCCAACAGTCTATAATATTAATACTCTGACAAGTTACGACCTACCGGAAAAAGAAAACGTATGTCTTAGATCCAAAATTCCAACAGTTGCCCACCCCCACCCCCGACAGTTACGTGACCACACCTTGGCTGCTCAACAGCATGGCCACATTTACACCTGATTGGGGCATCTTGCATTTTCTCGTACCCACATGAGATGGGAACTTCCAATTCTATCAACAAATAAAGGAAATTGAACAGCGTGTTAAATGTGGTTGGCAGGCATTCGGCAAATGAAACATAATTTTCAAGAACAACCTTCCCCTGTGCCTGAAGAGAAAAGTTTTCGATCAGTGTGTTTGACCTGCTCAAACATATGCTGGTGAAACATGGACACTAACCTCACAATCAATATGAAAGCTACGAGTGGCGCATGGAAGAGCCATGGAAAAATACATGCTCCGCGTCGCAAGGTAAGATAGAAAGGCCTTTACATGGACTGGAGAACAAACAAAAATATACGATATCATCAAGAGAGTTAAAAAAAAATTGAAGTGGAAATGGACTGATCACATAGCGAGAAGAACTGATGGCAGGTGGACCAAGGAGGTCATAGAATGAATCCCGCTTGATAAAAAGCATCCACGGAAGAGATTTAAAACAAGATGGATCGACAACATCAGCAAGTATTGCGGGCCCAGCTGAAGTTTGATGAGAAGTTTCGCTTCTCATCCAAGAAGCTTCTTCAGTTCTGAAGTGACTTGAAGAAGGTTCTTGGATGAGAAGCGAAACATCTTCAAGGAAAAACAAAGAAAGTCCAGTTACCTCTTGAAAAGCACCTTTGGAACAACCATGACCTGGATGACTGAGAATCTCCATAGATAAAGCAGCAGATAGGTGGAATAACCGACATCCCTAAAAATTAACCATATGTTTTTCGTTGAGAACATGACCTTGTAATAAAATGGTACAGGAAAATTCTTGAATAACCAATCCACTCTTCGGGAAACTTCAGAGGAAGGAGAGGTGATAGAAAGGAGGATATCAGTGCAAATCACATACCCACTCACCTCAGTTGATTTTGCTGACACCACTTCTATGCCAAATTGTCTTCTGCAAATGCCCTTGACTGACAAGTTAGCTGTCTTCCAGTACTTAAGGGGCTGTCACAGAGCAGAAGGGGATAACGTATTTCCCAAAGCACCTGAGCGCAGGACAAGTAGCAAGGAGTGGAAGCTCGTTAAAGAGAGAGATCCAATCTCGAATTAAGGAGACATTTTCTGACAATCATCTTCTTGCAACAACCCCATAATCCCTTGTGGGGGCAGAGTCTGGGCAACTGAATGGAGCTAGCAGAGTGCTTTCAATGGCTGGATGCCCTTCCTGTTGCCAATGCGGAGTTTCGTTCAGCAGATAAATTCTCAATGTGCCCAGAGAGAGAAATACCTGCCTCTACCTAGGATCGAACTCACAGCCTCCTGATTGTGAGGCGAGAGCTCCACCTCTAGACCACCGCCAGAAATTTTCTGACAATGAGAATGATTAATCAGTGGAACAGCTTGCCTCTCGGAGTTGTGGATGCTCCATTGCTGGAGATTTTCAAGAAATGACTGGACAGCTATTTGACTGAGGGGGTATAAGCAATGGTGGGATTCAGCCAGTTCGCACCACTTCGGGAGAACCGGTTGTTAACTTTCTGAGCAGTTTGGCAAACTGGTTGTTGGAAGAAATTATTAGGGCAGAGAACCGGTTGTTAAATTACTTGAATCCCACCACTGGGTATAAGGTTACCTGCTTTGGTTGGACTAGAAAACCTTCAAGGGTCCCGTCCAGCCCTGTGATTTTGTGATTCTGATTCTGTGGCCCTTGCACAAAGCAAGAGAGGAGACAAATGAAAGAATCTGGCTTGGAGGGAAGAGGAATTGATGAAGGGAACAGAGACATATAATTGTGCAGAACAAGAAACGACAGCACTCTTTCGGCTCCAAGGATTATAGCATGAAATGAAATATGGTTGAATACCCTTGTCAGATACTCAGCGTGTATCTTGATTTTGTCACGTATTGTTCCAATTCTGTAGTCAATGAAAGCAGGCTAAAATCTGTTCATTTATGTAAAGCAAGCCATTAGTCAACGGCTAAGCGGGTTTAAGCTGTGAAGAGCAAGAAATTGTCAGTACTATTCCTGTAAATACACAAGGAATATCAGGCTGAATCTGAGTAACAATAGATGTATCGTTCATATTGCTTTAATTCTCCTCAGTATTATCTCGGCAGTTCACAGAACTTTGTGATGTCAGATGAACCACCAGGTGTGTATATGTATGTGTGTGTGTGTATATATATATATATATATATATATATATATATATATGTGTGTGTGTGTGTGTATGTATATATATATATATGTGTGTGTGTGTGTGTGTGTGTATATATGTGTGTGTGTGTGTGTGTGTGTGTGTCTATATATATATATATATATATGTATATATATGTATGTAGGTCTTTGGTTGTTCGGGTTTTCTCCCATGTAAAATTGGAAGTGTCTTGGCGACGTTTCGACAAAGTCTCATTCATCATCTTCAGGCTTCAGCTTCGTGCTTCTGGGAGCAATGTGTGATCATTCATATATATATATAACCATTCTCTGGTTATAGGTTTATTATTATTTATTTATTTATTATTTATTAATCGTATTTGTATACCGCCCTATCTCCCGAAGGACTCAGGGCGGTTAACAGGCACATAAAAACACATAAATACAAAGTAAAAACAATTAAAAAACTTATTCTAAAAGCCGGATATTTAAAACAATATAAAAATAAAACCCATTTAAAACCCATAAATTTAAAATCTAATTCAGTCCTGCGCAAATAAATAAGTGTGTTTTAAGCTCACAAGGAAGGTCCGGAGGTCCGGAAGTTGACGAAGTCCTGGGGTAGTTCGTTCCAGAGGTGGGATCCCCACAGAAGGCCCTTCCCCTGGGCATCGCCAGACGACATTGCCTCGCTGACGGCACCCTGAGGAGTCCCTCTCTGTGAGAGCGCACGGGTCGGTGAGAGGTATTCGGTAGCAGTAGGCGGTCCCGTAAGTAACCCGGCCCTATGCCATGGAGCGCTTTAAAGGTGGTTACCAAAACCTTGAAGCGCACCCGGAAGGCCACAGGTAGCCAGTGCAGTCTGCGCAGGATAGGTGTCTTGCGGAGCCACGAGGGCTCCTCTATCACCCGCACAGCCGCATTCTGGACTAACTGCAGCCTCCGGATGCCCTTCAAGGAGCCCCATAGAGAGCATTGCAGTAATCCAGGCGAGACGTCACGAGGGCGTGAGTGACCGTGCATAGGGCATCCCGGTCTAGAAAGGGGCGCAACTGGCGCACCAGGCGAACCTGGTAGAACGCTCTCCTGGAGACGGCCGTCAAATGATCTTCCAGAGACAGCCGTTCATCCAGGAGGACGCCTAAGTTGCGCACCCTCTCCATCGGGGCCAATGACTCGCCACCGACAGTCAGCCGTGGACTCAGCTGACTGTACCGGGATGCCGGCATCCACAGCCACTCTGTCTTGGAGGGATTGAGCTTGAGCCTGTTTCTCCCCATCCAGACCCGTACGGCTTCCAGACACCGGGACAGCACTTCGATAGCTTCGTTGGGGTGGTCCGGTGTGGAAAAGTACAGCTGGGTGTCATCCGCGTACAGCTGGTATCTCACACCGAAACCACTGATGATCTCACCCAGCGGCTTCATATAAATGTTGAACAGAAGGGGCGAGAGGATCGACCCCTGCGGCACCCCACAAGTGAGGCGCCTCGGGGCCGACCTCTGCCCTCCTGTCAACACCGTCTGCGACCGGTCGGAGAGATAGGAGGAGAACCACCGATAAACGGTGCCTCCCACTCCCAATCCCTCCAACCGGCGCAGCAGGATACCATGGTAGATGGTATCGAAAGCCGCTGAGAGGTCTAATAGGACCAGGGCAGAGGAACAACCCCTATCCCTGGCCCTCCAGAGATCATCCACCAATGCGACCAAAGCCGTCTCCGTGCTGCAACCGGGCCGGAAACTGGACTGGAACGGGTCTAGATAGACAGTTTCATCCAGGTGTAAGGGAAACTGATATGCCACCATACTCTCTACAACCTTCGCCGCAAAGCGAAGGTTGGAGACCGGACGATAATTACCTAAAACAGCCGGGTCCAGGGAAGGCTTCTTGAGGAGGGGCCTCACCACCGCCTCTTTCAAGGCGGCCGGAAAGACACCCTCCACCAAAGAAGCAGTCGTAATCGCCTGGAGCCAGCCTCGTGTCACCTCCTGAGTGGCCAGCACCAGCCAGGAGGGGCACGGGTCCAGTAAACACGTGGTGGCATTCAACCTACCCAACAACCTGTCCATGTCCTCGGGAGCCACAGGGTCAAACTCATCCCAAACAACGTCACCAAGACCACCCTCGGATGTCTCACCTGAGTCACCGCAATTTTGGTCCAACCCGTCCCGAAGCTGAACGATTTTATCGTATAGATAACCGTTAAACTCCTCAGCACGTCCCTGCAGCGGGTCATCCCGCTCCCCCTGGTGAAGGAGGGAACGAGTCACCCGAAACAGGGCGGCTGGGCGGTTATCTGCCGACGCAATGAGGGAGGAGGCGTAGCAACGCCTCGCTTCCCTCAATGCCACTAGGTAAGCCCTATTATAGGACTTCACTAGTGTCCGATCAGCCTCTGAACGGCTAGACCTCCAAGAACTCTCTAGGCGTCTTCTCCGGCGCTTCATCCCCCTCAGCTCCTCGGAGAACCAAGGAGCCGGTTGGGACCTGCGCCGGGTCAGAGGCCGCAAAGGCACGACACGATCTAAGGCCCCCGCCGCGGCCCGTTCCCAGGCCGCAACAAGTTCCTCAGACGTGCCGTGAGCCAGACCCTCAGGAAGTGGCCCAAGCTCCGTCCGGAACCTCTCCGGGTCCATCAGGTGCCTGGGACGGAACCAACGCATCGGCTCCGTCTCCCTGCGGTGTTGGATGGCGGTCAGAAAGTCCAGACGAAGGAGAGAGTGATCTGACCATGACAAAGGTTCAATGACTATTTCCTTCAAGTCCAGATCTCTCAACCACTGACCAGAGATAAAAATCAGATCCAGTGTACCACCCCCAGTGTGAGTAGGGCCATCAACTACTTGAGTCAGGTCCAAGGCCGTCATGGAGGCTGTGAACTCCCGAGCTGCTGTCGACGACGAGCCGGAAGATGGCAAGTTAAAATCCCCCATGACTAAAAGTCTGGGGGTCTCAACCGCCACCCCAGCAAGCACCTCCAGGAGCTCGGGCAGGGCAGCTGTCACGCAGCAAGGAGCCAGGTACGCGACCAGCAAGCCCATCTGACATCTATGGCCCCATTTCACAAAGAGGGATTCACACCCGGCAATCTGAGGCACAGTGGTCTCCCTCGGCTCCAGACTCTCTCTGATCACAACCGCCACCCCCCCACCCCTACCCTGGGCTCTCGGTTGATGGAATGCACGGAAACCCGGTGGGCACATCTGCACCAGGGGCACGCCCCCTTCTGCGCCCAACCAGGTCTCCGTAATGCCTATAAAGTCCGCGGCACCCCCCTGAATAAGATCGTAGATTAGGGGGGCCTTATTGGCCACGGACCGTGCATTACACAACATCAGCCGAAGGCCCGGGCTCTGAGGGTCTTGACCCATCCGGGGAACGGGAAAAGTCTGAGGGCTCGGGGCGCACGATCGCCTGCAAGCATCGAGCGCGCACCCCCTTAACACGATCAGGTTCTTGGATGAGAAGCGAAACATCTTCAAAGAACAAACCAACAAAGTCCAGTTGCCTTTTGGACAAGGCGCCTTTGGGACAACCACGACCTGGTTGATTGAGAATTTCCATAGGTTTATCATTTCTCCCCAAATTTTGCCTTCTGGAATATAGAAGACAATGTGCTTTTTTAGAATAGAATAGAATAGAATAGAATAGAATTTTATTGGCCAAGTGTGATTGGACGCACAAGGAATTTGTCTTGGTGCATATGCTCTCAGTGTACATAAAAGAAAAGATACGTTCATCAAGGTACAACATTTACAACACAATTGATGATCAATATATCAATATAAATCATAAGGATTGCCAGCAACAAGTTATAGTCATACAGTCATAAGTGGAAAGAGATTGGTGATGGGAACTATGAAACGATTAATAGTAGTGCAGATTCAGTAAATAGTCTGACAGTGTTGAGGGAATTATTTGTTTAGCAGAGTGATGGCCTTCGGGAAAAAACTGTTCTTGTGTCTAGTTGTTCTGGTGTGCAGTGCTCTATAGCGTCGTTTTGAGGGTAGGAGTTGAAACAGTTTATGTCCAGGATGCGAGGGATCTGCAAATATTTTCACGGCTCTTCTTGATTCATGCAGTATACAGGTTCTCAATGGAAGGCAAGTTGGTAGCAATTATTTTTTCTGCAGTTCTAATTATCCTCTGAAGTCTGTGTTTTTCTTGTTGGGTTGCAGAACCGAACCAGACAGTTATAGAGCTGCAAATGACAGACTCAATAATTCCTCTGTAGAACTGGATCAGCAGCTCCTTGCGCAGTTTGAGCTTACTGAGTTGGCGAAAGAACATTCTTTGTTGTCCTTTTTAATGATGTTTTGATGTTAGCTGTCCATTTGAGATCTTGCGATATGATAGAACCCAGAAATTTGAAGGTTTCTACTGTTGATACTGTGTTGTCAAGTATTGTGAGAGGTGGAAGTATGGAAGGGTTTTCCTAAAATCTATCACCATTTCTACGGTTTTGAGTGTGTTCAGTTCCAGATTGTTTTGGTTGCACCGCAAGGCTAGTCGTTCGACCTCACGTCTATATGCGGATTCGTCATTGTCTCGAATGAGACCAATCACTGTTGTGTCAGCTTCAGTAGCTTAACAAATGGATCATTGGAGATGCAGTCATTGGTATACAGAGAGAAGAGAAGTGGGGAGAGCACACAGCCTTGGGGGGCCCCTGTGCTAATTGTACAGGTATTTGATGTGATCTTGCTTAGCTTCACCTGCTGCTTCCTGTTTGTTAGGAAGCTTGTGATCCACTTACAAGTCTGTTCCGGTACCTGTAGCTGGTTTAGCTTAGTTAGAAGAATGTCTGGAATGATGGTATTGAATGCTGAACTAAAGTCTACAA
This sequence comes from Ahaetulla prasina, assembly GCF_028640845.1. NCBI lineage: Eukaryota > Metazoa > Chordata > Lepidosauria > Squamata > Colubridae > Ahaetulla > Ahaetulla prasina. Next base: position 13,755,305 of record NC_080546.1, on the reverse strand, counting down.
AAGGACCCTTGCATAGGTCTTTGGAGACTCAAGATGTTGTAGGATGTAGTGCAGAGCCATATTAACAGCATCATCTGTTGATCTATTTGCTCGGTATGCAAATTGCAAGGGGTCTAAAAGCGGATTCGTGATGGTTTTCAGGTAGGAAAGCACTAGCCTTTCAAAGGTTTTCATGACTACAGATGTTAGAGCAACTGGTCTGTAGTCATTCAGTTCCTTGATGGTGGGCTTCTTGGCACTGGGATGATGGTAGAGCGTTTGAAGCAAGAAGGAACATAGCACATCTCTAGTGATTTATTGAAAATATGGGTGAAGATGGGGCCAATTGGTCAGCACAGACTTTTAAGCAAGAAGGAGTTATCTTGTCTGGGCCTGGAGCTTTTCCTGGCTTTTGTCTGTGAAATAGGTCCTGCACTTCCTTTTCTGTGATCACTAGGGGTTGTGAACCCAATGAAATGGGGTCAGTTGTAGGAGGCTTGGCTGTTGTTGCTGTGTCTGAGATGGGGTTGTGGAGATAGGTGGCTGTAGTTTCCTTTCAAACCTGCAGTAAAACTCATTCAGGTCATCTGCCAGTTGTTGATTACCTTCAGCCTGGGAAGGAGGTTTGCCATAGCCGGTGATATTTTTAAGAGTTTTCCACATGTTTGCTGGTTCATTTGCTGAAAATTGATTCTTTAGCTTTTCAGAGTAGCTTCTTTTTGCTGCTCTTATCTCCCTTGTTAGTGCATTTCTGGCCTGATTGTACAGCATTTTATCACCTTTTCTGTAGGCTTCCTCTTTGGAATGTCGTAGCTGCTTAAGTTTAGGTGTAAACCAAGGTTTGTTATTACTGTGTATTCGCAAGTTCCTTGTAGGTACACATAGGTCTTCACAGAAGCTGACATATGATGTTACAGTATCTGTGAGTTCATCCAGGTCTGCAGAGGTATCTTTAAAAATATTCCAATCAGTGCAGTCAAAACATGCCTGTAGCTTTAATTCTGATTCCTCCGTCCAGGTTTTCACTGATTTAATTATTGGTTTTATGGCTTTAAGTCTTTGCCCAAACTAAAAATCACCCAAAACTAAAAATCTAAACTAAAACAAAACTAAAAATCACCCAAACTAAAAATTTACCATCTTGGTTCCTGTGTTGCTAGAAAATTCAGACTAAGGATTGGCACCGAACTGAATCTCTTATTTGGTAAGCAAATAAATGAACGTGGATGAAATTTCTCTGACTCAGTGGAAGCAGCTAAGCTTGTGTAGCACACATTTGGACAAAAAGCAGAATACCATCAGTATTGGACAAATTAATTTCAACATACCATGCTGCCGGCAATGTATTTCTACGTGCAAAGCTGCTGGTGAAACCAAAATGAAGATTGATTCCATCTCCTTCAGAAGCAATTTTTTAATCTTATGCGGCTACTATTATCATTGCTATGCTATCATTACTACGTTATCATTATTAAATACAAATATTGACATGGCTTGAACTTTCTATGTCTCACAGCTCGTTTTTTAGGGGGAATTTAAAAAAAAAACAATGAGCAGTTTGCTTTGGCAAATAGCAAGACGCCATATTCAATATAAGGACGGCAACCGCTTTAAAATCAAGTACTTATAATGTGTATCATGTCTGCTCACTATTTTTAACAGCTTTATCTATATTTGCTTGCTTCTGTTTGCAACTGATCTTAGGTCTTTTCAAACACCCAAAAGCAAAATGCGTTTGAGCTTGCTGGCTGGGGAATTCCAGGAGTCGAAGTCCACATATCTTAAAGTTGCCAAGCTGGAGAAACACCGAAACATACCGGTATATTTTACTTTACACTTTCCTACTACAGATAGGTAGTCCTCACTATATGACCGCAACTGAGCCCAAAAATTATGTTGCTAAGTGAGAGATTTGTTAAGTGAGTTTTACCCCATTTTACAACCTTTCTTGCCACCAATGTTAAGTGCATTACTAAAATTAAAAAAATTTACTAAATTAATTTAGTAAAATTAATTTACTAAAAAGTAAATTAGTAACATGGTGGTTGAGTGAATTGGGATTTCCCATTGCTTGTCGGAAGGTCACAAAAGGGGATCTTCGAATGGTCACTAAAGGAACGGTTGTAAGTTGAGGACTACCTCTCTATATACAGTAGGTAGAATTGACCCGGGACATGGGACAGAAAAGGTCCTGGGAGTAAGCTGTCTACGTGATCGCGATGGGTAATGTGCCCATTGATGCTTTCTAATTTAGCGAGTCGCCAGCAGAGCTAAATGCAATAACCCCCATCCTGCATTTAAGTATCATGAATATGTCAGGTTGATAAATTCACTGGAGCAATATCACACCCAGGGTAGGATGAACAAGGGACTATATCTCAATCCATCATTAACAATGCAATCTCGGAAGCCCAGATGGATAGCTTCGGGGTGGGTGGATGGGTGGGGGATAGAGGGGACTGCAGATCCGCAGAGGTGAAAGGGAGAGTTTGCAGATAATAATACAAGCTCTCGTGTATTTAGATATGATTGCCTTGAGGGCAAGAAACAGGACAGTTTAGGAGGTAGAGAGCTTGCTAATAGTTTTAACCTGCAGGTTAAAGACGGATAGCAATTTCCCTGAAAAAGGCTGGTGGGGGGGGAGCATTGGATGAAGACATTCCATTACAAATAGCACAGGAGGAGGGGGCCATTTTTACAAAATAAAGAAAATATGTACCATCGTTTTCTTTACTTTGTAGAAAAGTCAAGTTTACAGAGGTTGGCTGAAGTTAACTTCCTTTTCCTAATTAATTAAAAACTGATTCTTTTTTCTCTTCTCTTCTCTTCTCTTCTCTTCTCTTCTCTTCTCTTCTCTTCTCTTCTCTTCTCTTGAGAATATATTTAATTTTGTCTCTATTTTGAAATTGCTTCCGGGTTTTGTGCTTACAATGGGGTAGTGGGTGGTGGAATACGAAATGTTGATTTTGTTTTTGTAAATTAAACGGGCTTATTGTTATAGAAATGGCTTGTACATACTGTTGTTTAAAAGCAAAATGTTGTGGCTGTAATGTTGTTACCTTCTACTGTGCTAAAGAGAGTCAGAAGTCGGTGGCCTTTTCTTTCTTTTCTCTCTCGCTATATTATATCTCTTCTTTTTCTCTTCCTCTCTTTTTACTTTCTCATGTTTTTTCTCCTTTTAGAATAGAACAACAGAGTTGGAAGGGACCTTGGAGTTCTTCTAATCCAACCCCCTGCTTAAGCAGGAAACTCTACACCACTTCAGACAAATGGTTATCCAATCTCTTCTTAAAAACTTCCGGTGTTGGAGCATTTACAACTTCTGCAGGTAAATTGTTCCACTGATTAATTGTTCTAGCTGTCGGGAAATTTCTCTTTAATCCTAGGTTGCTTCTCTCCTTGATTAGTTTCCACCCATTGCTTCTTGTCCTGCCCTCAGGTGCTTTGGAGAATAGCTTGACTCCCTCTTCTTTGTGGCAGCCTTTGTATTTTATACTTTGGTAAACTAATAAAAAGGGTAAATGAAAAAAAAAAAGGCATGCAATGGCAAACAGTATAACAAAGAAACAAAACAACGTGCAAATTATTATTCCACTGATGAAGGCGAATGTAAATACATGGTTGATTCAGAAAATGCCATTTCATAAACAGAGGTTCCGGCTAGTGTTGTGGCTCCAGCCCCCGAACCTTGCCCCATGCCCGAAAGTGACTCTAAGAGTGAGGGGGAAGGGCCAGTAAGGCTTACCTCGGGAGCACCAATTCCTTTGGCCCGACTCCAGGAGCCAGAACCAGGCCAGTCGCAGGACGTAATGAGGCCGACATCCCCTGATTCCTCCCTTCCCCAGGCTACGCCTTCAGACCCAGCTGATAATAATAATCAAGCTTGGCTTGACCCGCACTTCAGAAGATTAGAGAGGCGGTGTCATCAAAGGGAAGGGTGGGACAGGAGCCCCACCCCACAGGATATATAAGGAGCTTTGGGACTACTCTTACTTCTACGGGAAGCAAATTAGCTGAACCGTGTCGAAGTGAGCTGAAGTCTTAATCTGTATGAACTTTTTGGCAGGCGGCTGCGTTTTCTCGGCCAGGACTGATAGGAGCCGTGTAACCACTGGCTGAAGGCCAGCTCGTTACTCCAAAGTGAGGACGGAGACAGAACAGCTACCTTCCTTAAATTTGGAACCGTGATGGTCAGAATGCAGTATTGCAGGCAAACTTTGCCTACGAAGCGGTATATAAGTCTAAGTGCTATTGCTATTGATGGATTTTCTTCTATTGAAAATCAGGCAAAGGAGCCAGTTCACCTTTAGCAGCTTAATGCAAATACGTGTGTGCATGCATGTGTATGTGTCTCCCTGGGTTTTTGTGATGACGTGCATGTGCACAAGCACATTTGGGCATTTTGGGCCAAAAATAATGTTCAAATCTTTATTGTCAGTGCACAACATATGTACAATGAGATTGGTTGAGCTCCCTCAATGCATCCCCCCTAACAGAGGGGCCTCTGTGGCTCAGACTGTTAATGCAGTCTGTTATTAACAGCAGCTGCCTGCAATTACTGCAGGTTCTTGTCCCACCAGGCCCAAGGTTGAGTCAGCCTTCCATTCTTTATAAGGTAGGTAAAATGAGGACCCAGATTGTTGGCGGCAATAAGTTGACTTTGTATATAATATACAAATGGATGAAGACTATTGCTTGACATAGTGTAAGCCGCCCTAAGTCTTTGGAGAAGGGTGGGATATAAATGCAAATAAAAAATAAAATAAAATAAATAAATAACACAATGCAACTCCCAGCGAAGACAGAAAATCCCTGACCCAATAAATCATATTAACAAAACACCCAGTCCTATTGCACCAGTGTGAACATGTTACACGTTGTGCTGACCCTGCAGTCCATCATACTACGTAGTTACGATGTTATTTCTCATTCAGGAGTCTGACGGCCTACAGATAAAAACTGTTCTTCAGCCTGTTTGGGCGGCTGGCTATACTTCTATATTTCCTTCCCGATGGTAGGAAGGTAAAGAAGTGATGACCAGAGTGAGAGTCATCCCTGAGAATTTTCCTCATTCTTCTAAGGCAGCCAGCCCTAGCGAACTCATCTGGTGGTATCAGGGGACAGCCCACGATGTTTTGTGTGGTGCTCACTATAATGTTTTTCTATCCGTGGCTGTCACACCGGCATGCCATACCGTGATGCAGGGGTAGTCAACCTTTTTATACCTACCGCCCACTTTTGTATCTCTGTTAGTAGTAAAATTTTCTAACCACCCACCGGTTCATGCTCACTCTCACAAATACCTACTGCGTACTGACCAGTGCAACCGCAAACAAAAGAGCCTGCGCCGTGTATCATCGTCTGCGCATGCCTCTCACGCATCGTGGATTGGGTTGGGGTGGGCGCCGGCTACCAGCTCTGCTTGTCTGTTACAGCTGGGGGATGTGGGGGGAGATGCACGAGCTATTCTGGGACGAGGCTCTTTTGTTTGCGGTCCCACTATAGCGCCATTTAGTTTCACTTACGTAACATGAAATAAACTTATGCGCGGGCGATACAAATAGTATATTTTCAAAAATTTAAATTGTCACAGGGAATTTTATGATAACTTAAGAAAATGTTTTTAAATAATGCTATGAAATTTTTTTAAAAAGTCAATTAAATTAAAAAAAAGGAAAGTGCTTCAGTATCGGAGAAAACCCCTACCGCCCGTCATGAAAGCTGGAACGCCCACTAGTGGGCGGTAGGGACCAGGTTGACTACCACTGCCGTGATACAATAAGTGCGGACATTTTTAAAAAAAATTTTTTAAACCTTTATTAACATTTAAAATCCTAAAATACAAGTTAAAATACGTTTATAACAAAAATACATCCGTAATAATTATTCAATGTCATTCTGACAGTACGTGATTCTTAACTTTGTACATCTATTCCCATATATTCCTCCTTAATTGACATATTTGAACACATTTTGTATCTTATTTTATTCTATACGTTCCTTATTTTTAATTTCTATCCATTGATAGCAATTTTCCCGAGTTAAATAGTATTCCGAGCCTTCCTTATTATAAGTGAGGGCCGGTTTAGCTCTGCCTGGTAAGGCCTGTTATTAAGAACACAAAGCCTGCAATTACTGCAGGTTCGAGCCCGGCCCAAGGTTGACTCAGCCTTCCATCCTTTATAAGGTAGGTAAAATGAGGACCCAGATTGTTGGGGGGGCAATAAGTTGACTTTGTAAATATATACAAATAGAATGAGACTATTGCCCTATACATTGTAAGCCGCCCTGAGTCTTCGGAGAAGGGCGGGGTATAAATGTAATAAAAAAAACAAAAAAAAAACTTTCTATTGTGGATCAGTAAAAGGAGGTCATCAGTTGTTGTTCCATCCTGTTTTTACCCAAGACTCTAAGGCTGGGGTCTGCCAACTTGGCTCTTTTAAGACTTGTGGACTTCAACTCCCAGAATTCCTCAGCCAGCTTTGAGGAATTTTGCTTTGCTGGCTGAGGAACTCTGGGAGTTGAAGTCCACAAGTCTTAAAAGAGCCAAGTTGGCTAGACCCCTGCTCTAAGGAAATGGAGTCTCTGTTGGGCCCTCCTGGCCACCTGGATCGTGTTGTTTTTCCAGGTGAGGTCTTTTCCAGCTCAGATGGACTCCCAGGAATTTAAAGGAGGAAACTCTCTCTAAACAGCCCCCCCCCACCCCGATGTAAAGTGGGGCAGGTTCCTCTCTCTTTCTCCGGAAGTCCAACACCATCTCCTTGGTCTTGATATTCAGGTGCAGGTTGTTTTTTAAGCATCATCTGGATAGTTTTTGAACCTCCCCCCCGTACGCTGTTTTCGTCTCCATCTGTAATAAGAACCAGTATAGTGGTGTCATCTGCGAACTTAATGATCACAGTAGATGGGTCAGACAGTACACAATCATGTCTGTACAGTGAATACAGGTAGGGACTGTTTAGATAGGAGAGTGTTTGTTTACTAGTCGTTTGTTGTGTCTCGTCCGATCTCACCACCACAGCTGGGGTCTGCTTATCTGCTTCCGAATGCTGAAGAATGTCCTAGCATGCCTCCCGGCCCCAGCCCTGGCTCCATGCCCAGACAGGCTGAGGAGGGGGCATCTCCCGGCCCCAGCCCTGGCTCCATGCCCAGACAGGCTGAAGAAGAGCAAGTATCTCCAGCCCCCAGCTCTGGCTCCATGCCCAGGCAAACGGAGCAACTAGACCCCTCCCCCTCCTCCACAGCATGTGAGCCTGAGGAAGGTTTATTACCAACAGCTGCCGATTGGAGTGACCCTTGCTTCAATTGATAGGCGGCAGCGGCAGAAGGAAGGGAGGGGCAGGCCTGGATAAGTGCTGAGTCATGGAGCGACACCCCATGGCCTATATAAAGGATCTGCTTTCTGGCAGTCTCTGAGTCAGGCAAAGTCTAAACATATCTTGCTGAAGTCACTTTCTGGTCTCCTGCCTGCCCTGAGGACTTTGCTAGGACTTTGGCAGAGCTGCAGAGGCACACCTGATTCGGATTTCCCTGACCCGGCCGTCAGCGGAGGAGTGGGACACGACACCGTTGTCCCTCCTCTCTACCTCTCTGCAGTTTTGTGTGAGAGTCAGTAGCCTAAAGCAACTTTCACTGTTTTGCATCTCCTTGATCTTCCTTGTAGAAATGTTGGCAATTACTTCGTTTTTTCTTCTGCTCATGGATTTAGCAACAATCCCACTGTAAATTGTTGGAAACTTTATCTGTGTTAACCCCTCTTATTTTTTTATTGAGCATGTGGCATATCATACATGGACATATATGAAAGCATGCAGAGAAGAGCAACAAAGATGATTAGGGGACTGGAGGCTAAAACATATGAAAAACAGTTGCAGAAATTGGGTATGTCTAGTTTAAGGAAAAGAAGAACTAGGGGTGACTGATAGCCATGTTCCTATATCTAATGGGCTGCATCAAAGAAGAGGGAGTCAAGCTATTCTCCAAAGCACCTGAAGGCAGGACAAGAAACGATGGATGGAAACTAATCAAGGAGAGAAGCAACTTAGAACTGAGGAGAAATTTCACGATAGTGTGAACAATTAATTGGAGGAACGACTTGCCTCCAGAAGTTGTAGTTTTTGTGACCTTCTGACAAGCAAAGTCAATTGGGAATCCAGATTCACTTAACAACCATGTTACTCACTTAACAAATGAAATGATTCACTTAAGAAGTGTGTCAAGAAAATTCGTAAAAGGGGGCAAAACACACTTAGCAAATGTTTCACTTAGCAAATGTTTCACTTAGCAAATGTTTCACTTAGCAACATAAAATTTGGGCTCAATTGCGGTCGTAACTCGAAGACTATTGCTTGTTTATTACTTGTTCATTATATTGTTCTTTTTCCTATGTTTGATTTTATCCGCTACAATTTAGAGTGTGTGTGCGAGCATCACATACACCCACAAATATGTAATTTATAAATATTTAAATATGCTATGTTTTCAAACAATAATGTTGAATATATTATGCAAAGATCCAGCTCTTTGGAAAACATTTCAAAGCCAGGAAAGGTTGAAGGAAAGAGAAGAGAATGACCAGTAGTAAGGTGGATGGGCTCAGTTACATTGGCAACAGGTACACTGTTCGAAGACCTGAAGGAATTCTGGGAGTTGAAGTCCACAAGTCTCAACATCTCCCAGGTAGGATACAGGGGTGGGCTCAGCAGGGTTCGGGCGAACTCCCAAATGCCACCCCCGGCTGGCCATGCCCACCCCACCCTGCCCCTCCCACCCTTCCCCTCCCAGGAGTCTCTATACGGCCTGTTCATTATTCCAGATAAGTACAGTGGCCACGCGGAGGGTCTAGGAGGGCAAATAACGGGCCTACCGGAGGTCCTGGAAATCCAGAAACAGGCCTGTTTCCAGCCACTGGAGCGCCTCCAGACCCCGGGGGAAGCAGTTTTCACCCTCCTAGGGGCTCGAGGAAAGCCTTTGGAGCCTGGGGAGGGTGAAAAACGCCCCACCCGCCCCCATGGTGCAGGTGTCTGGCTAGGCCACGCCCACCATGGCCACTCCCACCCAGCAACAGGACAGCGAACCCGTTGCTAAAGGATCTGGTTGGACACCCTTGGTGTAAATTCACCAAGTATAATCTGCAGTGTAATCAAGATCCCCGCCGTTATGTGGGGATCAATGCTCCCTTTATTCTTTAATAGGTCTCACACTTGTGATGGGCATAAGAAACAGACATCTTCAAGGTCTCGGATGAGGCAGGCATCTTGATTTCCCCCCCCCCTTTTAAACATAACCTGCAGTTCCCCTGCATTGCAGTTCCAAAACCTTTTAGCGATTGCTCTTTATATCCTGTCTTGGAAAACCTGGCAAGTGTGACCTTGATGTCGGAAATTCGGAAAAGGGAAAGAAATTAGGCACTGCCTGTCCGCCTTCTAAGAAAATAGAAGGCGTAGGAATTCCGTCTGCGTAGGAATCTTCCACGCACAAAAATATAGGAAAGCGTGCTGTATTTCCTCAGAGGGGTCCCTTGGAGTTTAGCGATGTGCCTTTCCAAAGCAAAACAATTTTTTTTAAAAATTTGAATTTATATCCCGCCCTTCTCCGAAGACTCAGGGCGGCTTACACAGTGTTAAGCAATAGTCTCCATCCTATTTGTATATTATATACAAAGTCAACTTTTATTGCCCCCAACAATCTGGGTCCTCGTTTTACCTACCTTATAAAGGATGGAAGGCTGAGTCAACCTTGGGCCTGGTGGGACTTGAACTTGCAGTAATTGCAAGCAGTTGCTGTTGATAACAGACAGACTTAGTCTGCTGAGCCACCAGAAGCCCTCAATGAACTCCTGTATGTGATAAATTAGCAACTGCCCCATTGCCTGCTATGGTGAGAAGGGGACTGTGCGCTGCAAATCATAGGTTTTATTACCCAGGATTGCATTGGTGGCCCTGAGTCTGTCAATGTATTGGTTTTGTTTTTTTTTAAAAAAAAATCCATAGCAGTGCAGTCTCATTTTAGTGATTTAAAAACATCATTGCCATGTCAGATTCCTTCCCCCCACCCTTCCCTATCCCACTACAGAGGACGATACAAAATGCTTAGATAAGAAAAAAGATTACAATATTATGCGGGTTAGAAAAAAGCTAGCCTTATAGGCAGGGGTGAAATGTAAAATTCGTTACTACCAGTTCTGTGGGTGTGGCTTGGTGGTGGAGTAATGTGACTGGGTGGGCATGGCCAACTTTTTTTTTTTTACTTTTAAAAGCATTTTTTCTACAACCTCTTCAGCCAAAGAGGTTGTAAAAAGAAAATGCTTTTAAAAGCCTGTGATGATCAGGCAACTCAGTTGGGATCGCCAGAGGAAAAAAAGCTTTTAAAGGGTTCTGATAATCCCAGCTGAGTTGCCTGATTGCCAGAACCTTTTAAAAGCATTTTTCTATAACCTCTTCGGCCGAAGAGATTGTAGAAAAAATGTTTTTAAAGGGTTCTGACAATCCCAGCTGAGCCATGTGATCATCAGAGGCTTTTTTTTTCCTTTTAAAAGCATTTTTTCAGCCGAAGAAAAATGCTTTTAAAAGTAGAAAAAAAAACAACCTCTGATGATCACGTGGCTGGGGCAGAGGGGGGCAGGGATTTTTGCTCCCAGTTCTCTGAACCACCTGCCACTATCGCTACTGGATCGGGCGATCTGGTCCGAACTGGGAGCATGTTAGTCCTATCCAAACAAAAAAAGGAGTGAAGTGGTACATTGTGATAGGTGTGCAAAGTGCAATGCTTGACTTACAACCGTTCATTTAGCGAACTTTTGAAGTTACAACGGCACTGAAAAAAATGTGACGGATGATAATTTTTCACACTTACGACCGTTGCGGCATCCCCATGCTCACGTGATCCAAATTCAGACCCTTGGCAACTGGTTCATAGTTATGACGGTTGCAATGTCCCTGGGATCACGTAATTCCCCTTTTGCGACCTTCTGACAGGCAAAGTCAATGGGGAAGCCAGATTCATTTAACAGTCATGTCACTAACCTAACAGCTGCCATGATTCGCTTAACGACTATGGAAAAAATGGGCAAAAGTAAGCAGTGTCTCACTTAGCGACAGAAATGTTGGGCTCAATTGTGGTCATAAGTTGAGGACTATCTGTATTCCATACTGGCTAGCTTCTGTTGTATCCTCCATTTATCAACTGTTCTGATGAATCCTATGCTGGTGAGATGGAATATCTATCGGACTCTTCAAACACAGAGGAGGGAGATATATCCTGTTTCCCCGAAAATAAGACCCAACTGGAAAATAAGGCCTAGCATGATTTTTCAGGATGCTCGTAATATAAGACCCAACCCCCAAAATAAGCCCCAGTTAAGATTGTCACTAGATGGAGGTGCTTAGTACTGTGTTTTCCCCAAATTAAGACCTAACCAGAAAATAAGCCCTAATGCGTCTTTTGGAGCTAAAATTAATATAAGACCCGGTCTTATTTTGGGGCAAATACGGTACCGATATCAAAAAAACAAAAACAAAGAGAAACAAAAACAATCTCTTAATCCAGGGGGAGGGGGGGGGGGAAACGTGCAAAAGATTAATTGATTAATTCCACTTCAATTCTGCTAAGTATAAATTGATCAAGAAAATTGCTTTGGCAGCCATTCAAAACTCCAGTCGTATTACTTTACTAGCAATAAAGATACTTCCAGGAATCAATGTGTCTTTGCTTTCTGAATTTGACGGTATCACTGAACTTGGCAGTAGAAGAGCTCAGACACCCACCCGTACAAAATTGTCCAACACTTTGCGTTACAATAGGTTGCCTTCCTACTTCTCACCAATTTGAATATTATTGTTCTGTCCCAGCTCCCCAAACACCACAAACCCTCTGACGTTAAATCAATGATTCCTTTATTAGGAGTGCCAGCAGCCCGGCAAAAAGTTTCTCACTCAACGCAGGCTAATAAGTCTGTCCGGCCAGAAGATGAATAGTTGTCTGACACATCTATTCATCTCCGCCCACTGCCTTTTATCCCCAGAGTTAGGGTGGGACTTCGCTAGCAGCGGTGGCTCTTCCATCCCAAGGACCGGCCCATAGATGTCCACTGCTCTCCTCTCCTCTGCCTTCTGTTCATCCGCCTGTCAGGCACTAAACCCAGCTGTTCCTCCTCTTCCCCATCAGCCACCTCCAGACCTAGGGATTGTTGACTCTCCATCTGAGGGCTGAAAGATGGCCCAGGCTCTGTCTCTGTCTCTCTCTCTCTGCCAGCTCCATTCCTTCCTCCTCCTCGGAGCTCTCAGGTTGCCTTGAAGCTGACCCTGACTCCCACGCCTCCTCCTCCTCCTCTGATTTGGCTGTGGGAGCGGCCGGCGGCCAACAGGCCACAACAACGATACTTTCCAGCTTTGCAGACCACAGCTGGATTGGGTGGGGGGAGTGCAGAGAAGGGATGGTTACATGTGAGTGGAGGGCACGTGCGCCCGCCGCTTGCACAAATGGAGTGCATTCACATATGGGGATGCATGCTTGTGTGTGTGTGCATTCACCCACGACTTCTGTGGCCCCGTTCTGAACAGCTCAATGCCCGGGAGTGGGCTGCGGCCCAGGGGTTGGAGACCCCTGCTATACTTGATAACCTTCTGGAGATTCCAATTCAATCTAATTACATGGGTTCCTTCTCAGGGACCGACGGCGGAGTCAGTTGGATGAATGGCTGTCCAGTTCTCACATGCTGTTCTGATCGTTGCCTATCCTGGCTGAGTCATACTCTCCAAGGAGGAAAGTCTGGGTTAGTCTCTTAGAGTGGTGCTACATTCAATCTTGGAGGCAGAGGTGGTTTTCAGCCGGTCGGGTGAACCGGTAGTAGCGACCTGTGAGTGGGTGGTCATCATCATAATTTAATGACCCCATAAATCCCTTGCGGGGTGGAGTCTGGGCAACTGAATGGAGCTAGCAGAGTGTTTTAATGGCCAGATGCCCTTCCTGTCGCCAATGGGGAGTTTTGTGCAGCAGATATATTCTTCTTGCACCCAAAGTGAGAAATACCTGCCTCTACCTAGGATCGAACTCACAGCCTCTTGATTACGAGGCGAGATCTCCACCTCTAGGCCACCACACCACTCTTTGGATAATCCCTAACAATAATCAGAAGAAATTCTCCTTCTGTGTGTATTGCGGAGATGCAGAAAGCCATCTTCTGAATATGTTTTTTTTAAAAAAAAAAACGATCATCATCTTGTTTTAAAAAAATGGATAAAAAGACAAGCTAACCAAGCCATCGGCCTCAGACAATTGTCAAAGTTATTGAAGAGTAGAAGAAACCAGCTACCAACAATGACCAATTTGCATATGTACTGCAAGAGATGAAAGAGAAATGTGTCTGCCATACTAAGGAGCCTCTGCTGAAGCTGTGCCTCACCTTCCCTCTTTGTTAAAAGCATGCAATGGCATTAATAAGGAATGGGGTTTCTTGGCCATCTCTTTGGTCCAGAGGTGAAATCCGGCAGGTTCTGACAGGTTCTGGAAAACCGGTAGCGGAAATTTTGAGCAGTTTGGAGAATACCACCTCTGGCTGTGCCCAGAGTGGGGTGGGAATGGAGATTTTGCAGTATCCTTCCCCTGCCACGCCCACCAAGCCACGCCCACCAAGCCACACTATGCCCACCAAGCCACGGCCACAGAACCGTAGTAAAAAAATTTGAATTTCACCACTGCTCTGGTCCCCCAGCTCCATACATGTAGTACCTACTCGATATATACTTTAAGTTTAAAATTTTCTAGATAAGATCCCTGTAGATTTAGAATTTAGAATAACAGAGTTGGAAGGGAACTTCCAACTTCCCACGCTCTCCTGCTGCTTTGGCAGCCGGGTTTTGAACAGGCCATGGCCCGGTAGTAGGCCGCACCCTGGAGTTTGGGGACCCCTGTTCTAGGTCAATCAAGAAGGTCAAATATGGTTTTTTTTTAAAAAATATATATATTTTTTTCCCCCTGGACTTTGATTTTGGGTTTTACTTATTAGATTGAGTTGTTGTTGTAGAAATGAGTACTTTACACCAGGGGTCCCCAACCTTGGCAACTTTAAGCCTGGAGGACTTCAACTCCCAGAATACCCCAGCCAGCAAAGCTGGGAGTTGAAGTCCGGGAATTCTGGGAGTTGAAGTCCGCCAGGCTTAAAGTTGTCAAGGTTGGGGACCCCTGCTATACACCATTATGGAAAAGTAAAAAGTTGAGGTTTGATGTTAATGCCTTATTCTACTACAACAGAGGAAGTCGGAAGTCAAGGCCTTTTTTTTTCTTGTTCCCCCCCTTTCATACTTCTCTCTTCCCCCTCCCCTACTGTTTCCTTTTGTGTTTTTGTATTTTATACTTCTCTTCTTGTTGTGCCATACCCGTCATCGGATGTTGGCGATCATGTTAGTGACCCTATTTTTATCAACCGCCGCACGAAAAAGTGCTGCTCAGTTTTGTCCAATTTATTTATTTATTTATTTATTTATTTATTTATTTATTTATTTATTTATTTATTTATTTATTTATTTAAATTTTTATACCGCCCTTCTCCCGAAGGACTCAGGGCGGTGTACAGCCAAGGTTAAAACAGTTAAATATACAAAATTAAAATATCAAGTAAAATACATATGCAATAATGGCCACATTAAAACTGTCAAATTGACCCAACCTAAAATACCCCATATAAAATTACTAAAAATTAAAAATTTGAAAAATTTAAAAATCAAGCCAGTCCCGCTTGGATAAATAAATAAGTTTTTAATTCCCGGCGAAAGGTCCGAAGGTCAGATAGTTGGCGCAAACCGGGGGAAGTTTGTTCCAGAGGGTAGGTGCTCCAACAGAGAAGGCCCTTCCCCTGGGGGGCGCCAGCCGACATTGCTTGGCGGACGGCACCCTGAGAAGACCCTCTCTGTGAGAGCGTACGGGTCGGTGGGAGGCATAAGGTAACAGCAGGCGGTCCCGTAAGTACCCGGGCCCTAAGCCATGGAGCACTTTAAAGGTGGTAACCAGAACCTTGAAGCGCACCCGAAAGACCACAGGTAGCCAGTGCAGACTGCGCAGGAGTGGTGTTACCCGGGAGCAACGTGGAGCTCCCTCAATCACCCGCGCAGCTGCATTCTGGACTAACTGGAATCTCCGAGTGCACTTCAGGGGTAGCCCCATGTAGAGAGCATTGCAATAATCCAGACGAGAAGTGACGAGAGCATGAGTGACCGTGCATAAGGCATCCCAGTCCAGAAAGGGGCCAAACCAGTCCCTTAGATTTGAAGCCGTGATGACATTCTTCTTCTGCCTGGACCTCATTTGCCTTCAATCTTTCCCTAGAGGATTATGTGACATATGCCATATTTTTCCGGGTTGCCGCATCACGTGTCCGAAATATTCCAACTTTTGCTTTTTAATGGTTTTGATCATTTCCCTTGGCTTTCCCAGGAGGCTTATCACCTCCTCATTTCTGATTTCATCAACCCAATTTATACATAACAGCCAGTGGTGGGATTCAGCCGGCTCAGGCCGGTTCGGGTGAACCGGTTGTTAAATTGCTGGCTGGCCCCTCCCCACCTCTTCCAGGAATCCCCACGCACCCTATTTTGGCTCCCAGGTAAGTGCAGGGAGGCCTACTAGGCCCAAAATGGGGCACGGGGTGTGTGAGGTGGGGTGCGGTGCACCCCCCTGTGGCATGTTTCTGATTCCAGGAGGCTTCAGGGAAGCCTATTAGGCCCAAAATGGGGTGCGGGGTGTGTATGTGGCGCACATCCCCCTCCCACAGCTTGTTTTTGCTCCAAGGGGGGTGCAGGAAGCCGAATGTTGGCTGTCACACCCTCTGGCCACGCCCACCATGGCCACGCCCACCCAGCCGTTCATTAGGGCAGAGAACCAGTTGTTAAATTATTTGAATCCCACCACTGGTACCAGCCGTGTGTAAATACACAGTTGCAGGTAGTTCTCGACTTACAACAGTTCATTTAGTGACCGTTCAATAGTATTTTATACTATAAACCAGGGGTCTCCAACCTTGGCAACTTTAAGCCTGGCGGACTTCAACTCCCAGAATGCCCCAGCCAGCAAAGCTGGCTGGGGCATTCTGGGAGTTGAAGTCCTCCAGGCTTAAAGTTACCAAGGTTGGAGACCCCTGCTATAAACTAATAATTAAAAAAAAAACATTAAAAGGAAGATCAAACATGTCTTTCAAAGAGTTGCCTTTCCTGACCAGTTCTTTTTCTTTCTTAATTAGTTGCAATTTGAAATGATGTTGGTTTCTCCAATTCTCGTACATTTATCGGGACTCCAGCATTCAACCACAAACAAGAAGGACTAGAGGTGACACGACTTTCTCCGCTAAAAGAGTTACATTGCTTGAGTAAGGCAGAGATAACTTATTTCGGCATTCAAGGGACATTTTTTTTGGGATGTAATAATATTTGTTATTGAGTCTGGTTACGGGGAGTTTGTCTACAAGGTTTGGGAATCTATTTAATGATATTTTTTTTTATATCCCCTCCAGACTAGACAATAAATCTGCCACATCCTTATTTAATGAATAATTCTAGGAGGCAGATGCTTGTTTTCCATCTTAACTGAGTCCGTGCAATTCATTTCTCCTTGCTCTACCGTTCCCAAAGGAGGGGATGAGGAGAAAAGTTCAAATGTATAGGGCAAGGAAGAATGGGGGAGTTTTAGAAAACGGCACAGCCACAATATTACTGTCTTATGAAATGTCAGGGTAAGCCAGCATCTAATATATGCACGGAACCTGGAGAGATTGAAATGTTAGGTGAAAAACATTCTATACCTCATGGGGCTTTTTTGAGAGGAAAAGTTAAAATGATATTGGTAGCTTCTGCTAAAAAATAAATAATAAAAAAAACACCAGCAGAATGCCTGCTAAGCAATGAAGTCCATCACTTGTTTAAGGTGTCAATCTGAATCACAGCATCTCAGACAGAGGGCTTTCCAGTCTCTGCTGGAATACAATGTTGGAGAGACATCATCTCAGATTAATAGAGCTGTTAGGTTATCTAGTCCAACCCCCCGCCCAAGCAGGAGACCCTACACCATTTCTGACCGATGGCAGTCCAGTTTCTTCTTGAAAGCCTCCAGGGATGAACCTCCCACAACTTCTGAAGGCAACTTCTGTTCCATTGGTGGATTATTCTCACTGTCAGAAAATTTCTCCTTATTTCCAAGTTGAATCTCTCCTTGATCAGTTTCCATCCATTGTTCCTTGTCTGGCCTTTGGGTGCTTTGGAAAATAGCTTGACCCCTTCCTCTCTGTGGCAGCCCCTCAAATATTGGAAAATCACAAATGAAGGCATGTCCCATGATAATGTGGCAAGATCCAATCTGGGACAGTCATTGAGACCAGAGGCTTACTCTTCCACATTGTCGGACCCATGCTGGAGCCCATCTTCAGGGAACTTATCTCTATTGGAATATGTGCTTTGGGCTTTCCTATGTTTTATTTTTGATAGGGACGCGGTGGCTCAGGGGCTAGGACGCTGAGCTTGTCGATCGAAAGGTCGGCAGCTCAGCGGTTCGAATCCCTAGTGCTGCCGTGTAATGGGGTGAGCTCCCGTTACTTGCCCCAGCTTCTGCCAACCTAGCAGTTTCGAAAGCACGTAAAAATGCAAGTAGAAAAAATAGGGACCACCTTTGGTGGGAAGGTAACAGCGTTCCGTGCACCTTCGGTGTTCAGTCATGCCGGCCACATGACCACGGAGATGTCTTTGGACAGCGCTGGCTCTTCGGCTTTGAAATGAAGATGAGCACCGCCCCCCTAGAGTCGACAACAACTAGCACGTATGTGTGAGGGGAACCTTTACCTTTACCTTTTTATGTTCTATTTATGTGGTGCCTGGCTGGGTGTTGCTTCCTATTGGTTGATTGGTCTGTTGATGGCTGGCGATTGGCTGTTGTTTCCTTGTGTTGCCAAGCCCTTGGCTCCTAAGTACCTGATAAGCTGGTGGTAAATCAGCACTCCTGTTGGCTGACAAGGGGCCCGTTTCCTAGGCTTCAATCATTTCCCTGGCTGTTTTTGTACCTGCACAGCCAACAATCCTAGTAACTGCGAAATTCAATGCATGTCCTTGTTCATTGCAATGCAAAGCTACTGTCGGAAGCTCACCCCTCCTAGAAGAATGAAATATTTTGAGGAATATTAAAGAAGGCAGAATATTATATTTCCCTATATGAGAAATGAAGAAACATGGGGTTTTTTTAGAGGCAGGAAACAGACTCAGTCTTTCTTAATAACCCCCCCCAGCTGATATTTTATGCTCATGAAGAAAGCTGGGTGATTTTGAGCCAATCACCGGGAGATGATGAGTTCTAATTCTGATTTAGGCATGAAAGCCAGCTGGGTGACCCTGGCCAATCGCCAGGAGATGGTGAGTTCTAGTCCTGTCTTAGGCATGAAAGCCAGCTGGATGACCCTGGGCCAATCGCCAGGAGATGGTGAGTTCTAGTCCTGTTTTAGGCATGAAAGCAAGCTGGGTGACTTTGAGCCAATCACTAGGAGATCGTGAGTTCTAGTCCTGATTCAGGCATCAAAGCCAGCTGGGTGACTTTGGGCCAGTCAGTCTCTCTCAGCCCAACTACTTGACAGGGTTGTTGTTTTTGGGGAAAACAAGGTGTGTAGAATATGTTCACACCTTGAGTTATTTGTAAAAATTATAAAAGGATGATATAAATCAGAGGTCTCCAACCTTGGCAACTTTAAGACTTGTGGACTTCAACTCCCAGAATCCCTCAGCCAGTAAAGCTGGGAGTTGAAGTCCACAAGTCTTAAAGTCGCCAAGGTTGGAGGCCCCTGATATAATAAATAAATAAAAATGAATTAAAAAATTCAGGATAAGATAAGATAAAATAAAATAACCCCATGTGAGTTTCTTTTTGATGTAACCGGACAGCGTACAGAAAACACTGTACAATATTGAAGACATTTACATGACAACTTGGGTTATTCTTTCGGAAGCTGAATGTATCTCGTTTCCTCACTTTCACACTGCAGAGTTGAATTTCTAGTCCCTAATCACATCCATTGCTCTTTGTTTGACTCAATCCATGGCTTAGGACCGGGCTATCTACGGGACTGCCTACTGCCACAAACAGCCTCCCATCGACCTGTGCGCTCCCACAGGGAGGGCCTCCTTGGGGTGCCGTCGGTGAAACAATATTGACTGGCGACCCCCAGGGGTAGGGCCTTCTCTATGGGGGCTCCTACCCTCTGGAACGAGCTGCCTCCGGGGCTTCGCCAACTCCCCGACCTTCGGACCTTCCGCCGTGAGCTGAAGACTCTTTTATTCCATCGAGCTGGGCTAGCCTGATTAAGTAATTTTAAATGGGGTTTTAGTTTTTTGTATCAGTTAGTTTTTTAATATTTTGGCAATTATTTATATAAATTTTTAGTCTGTTTTTAATGTGTATTTATTGTATCTTTTAAATTGGCTGTTAACCACCCTGAGTCCTTTGGGAGAAGGGCGGTATACAAATGCAATAAATAAATAAATAAATAAATAAAAATTTAATTTAATTTATAATGTCCAGGAATAGTTATAACATTTCCTGGGATCTGAAAATCGTGTCTAAATTGAGGTAGCGCAAAAGAACGTCTACTAAACAATCCATTGTAAGTTGAGGATTTACCTCAAGGTATGTAGGTAGTCCTCGACTTACAACCACTGATTTAGTGACTGTTTGAAGTTACAGAGGCACTGAAAAAAGTGACATGGTTTTCTGAACGAAAGATGGACTGCATTTCTAATGAATAATTATCTCAAATATTAGATAATGCAAGGAAATTAAAATTTACCTGCATAAGATGCTTTCTGAGGTGGTATTCAGCTGGTTCAGACCTGTTTGCCCGAACCGGTAGCAGAAATTGCCGGTGGCCCTGCCCACCCTCCCCAGCTCTATGCCATCTTATTTAGGCATGTTTTTGAGACCGGGCGCATGTGTGGAAGGCACAAGCAAAGTACATATGTGGAAGACCGGCCACATGTGTGGAAGGCAGGCATGTGCGTGAACCGGGCGCATGGATGCACGAAGTGAGCATGCACGTGCACACAGCGAACTGGTAGTAACATAATCTGAAACCCACTGCTGGCCATAGGGACAATTTGCTAAAATCCAGGGGTAAGACAATTTAACTTACGCAATCACTTCCTATCTATCGCTCTGGGACTTTGGTGTTCCCAGTAGCTGAGTGTAAGAGTCAGAGAAGCCTGGATAGAAACATCTTCAAAATATTGGAATTATAGCCTCAGAGCAAAAATAAATAACACTGTGGCTTCCTTTCACTTTTTGAAAAAAAAAACAACCAGAGAAATGGGTCACCGCTTTGTAAAACAGCTTCAAGGGGCGATTCACATCAATGTTCAGCTTTGCAGAACCTTAATGTTTGGATGTTTGCACGGATCTAATGCTGGCGGAGCAATTTGCTCTTCCAGGCCGATAGCTGAGCACAAAGAAATGTCAGCCAGTGTTCATTGTAAGGGGCACAGAGATGGCTTTGAAGAAGGAGTTCAGCAACCATTATGTAAACACCAGCTTAGCCTGGATAAACAGGAAGGACTAGGGAGAAATGCAACTTTTCCCTGCCTTGGTTCTCTTTAGTATAAGAGAGTAAGGAGAGAGAAGGTCTGTTGGGCTTTCAAAATGCTGTTATCTTTAGTATAAGAGAGAAAGGAGAGAGAAGGTCTGTCAGGCTTTCAAAAGGCTGTTATCTTTAGCATAAGAGAGTAAGGAGAGAGAAGGTCTGTCAGGCTTTCAAAAGGCTGTTATCTTTAGCATAAGAGAGTAAGGAGAGAGAAGGTCTGTCAGGCTTTCAAAACGCTGTTATCGTTAATATAAGAGAGTAAGGAGAGAGAAGGTCTGTCAGGCTTTCAAAAGGCTGTTATCTTTAGCATAAGAGAGTAAGGAGAGAGAAGGTCTGTCAGGCTTTCAAAACGCTGTTATCGTTAGCATAAGAGAGTAAGGAGAGAGAAGGTCTGTCAGGCTTTCAAAACGCTGTTATCGTTAGCATAAGAGAGTAAGGAGAGAGAAGGTCTGTCAGGCTTTCAAAACGCTGTTATTACAGATACTCCTCGACGTATGACCACCACTGAGCCCAAATTTTTTGTTGCTAAGCGAGACAGTTGTTAAGTGACAGTTGCCCCATTTTACAACCTTTCTTGCCAGAGTTGTTGAGTGAATCCCTGCAGTTCAGTGGTGGGTTGTCCCCGGTTCGGACCGGTTCACAAGAACCAGTAGTAAAACCGACGGGAGGCTCCGCCCACCGACCCGGACGTCATCAGGAAGTTTCTGCGCATGTGCAGAAGCATGCGCGCACGGGGTCTCATTGCGAACCGGTAGTAAAGGTAAGTAGAACCCACCCCTGCTGCAGTTATTAAGTTAGTAACACTTTATCCATTGACTTTGCTGGTCAGAGGCTCCTAAAAGGTGAACACACTACACCACCACTCAGCATCTAAAATGATCAATCGTTTCATAGTTCCCATCACCAATCCCATCCCAATGTATTAATCGTTTCATAGTTCCCATCACCAATCTCTTTCCACTTATGACTGTATGACTATAACTTGTTGCTGGCAATCCTTATGATTTATATTGATATATTGACCATCAATTGTGTTGTAAATGTTGTACCTTGATGAAGGTATCTTTTCTTTTATGTACACTGAGAGCATATGCACCAAGACAAATTCCTTGTGTGTCCAATCACACTTGGCCAATAAAATTCTATTCTATTCTATTCTATTCTATTCTATTCTATTCTATTCTATTCTATTCTATTCTATTCTATTCTATCAAGAATCAAGGGCCATAGAAATAAGAGTTCAACCACATTTTGAAGACCTCAAATTCTGCACCTTCACTTTAACACTTGTACCATATTTAGATGCTTTAATAAAGAACTTTTAAATATCTGTCTATCTGTCTCTCTCATCTATCTATCTATCTATCTATCTATCTATCTATCTATCTATCTATCTATCTATCTATCATCTTTCATCTATATCTATCCATTTTCTATCTATCTATCTATCATCTATCTATCTATCTTCTGTCTATCATCTATCTATATCTATTATTATCTATCTATCTATCTATCTATCTATCTATCTATCTATCTATCTATCTATCTATCTATCTATCTATCATTATCTAGCTATCTAGCTATCATTCTCTCTCTCTCTCTGTGTGTGTATATATGTACTGTATGTGTGTGTGTATACACACACACACACACACACACACACACACACATAAATTATCTATCCAGGCTGAGATGGGATTATACGCAGACAGAAAAAAATAAGGTTAGAATTGCTTTAATTCTGAAGTTTCGTTTCAGCTGCTGTTCCACGTAATAAATTATGAGCCTGGAAAAATGATTGCAAAAATAATAACTCTTTGAGTATTCAGCATTCCTTAAGATATACATTTCAAAGCCTGCTCTTTTTAATCATGACAGATGCAGGATTTTTGGGTTGGTTATTTTTTGGGCTACGGAAGAGAATAACTTATCTATCAGCCTCGGTTGATTTAGCAAATGTTAGTGATAAAGCTGCGTCTTGTGCTGTTTTTTTTTTTTACCGTTGATTGTTGTTTGGGAATTCTGGGAGATGAAGTCCAGACATCTTAAAGCGGCTAAGGGTAAGAAACACTGGTCAGGACATTGTTCCTTATGTTTAAGTGAAATCTCAATAATGCAATGTGTATTCATTATTTCTGCCCACGTTTTATGTACAGTGGACATTCCTGGTCATCTTCCCTACAGTAGTATCTTTTTATGTAGAAGAAGTATGTTTTAATGCCATCCCCATTTCTCTCCACATTTATAACCTCAATTTATATAATATGGTAAGAGAGGGAGAAAAATTGCCTTCTAGCCATGATTTCCATATCATCCGTGACTTTATATCTCTCTAGTTCATCTCCTATTTCCGACCTAGCTCTTTTTTTTCTCCCTTGTCTCTCCCGATGCTTCATAAGAAACAATTCAAGCATTCGAAAACTGCTAAAAGAATTTAAACCAATTTAACATCATTGAACAAAAATGATGAAAACAATATAAGAAAGCCAACCACAATCTTGGTCGCGGAAATGTATTTCTTAGGCTTCTTAAAGAATGAATACAGCTCACTTATTTCAACGTGAAACATATTCCAAAATTCTCCTTCTCCTTCTCCTTCTCCTTCTCCTTCTCCTTCTCCTTCTCCTTCTCCTTCTCCTTCTTCTTCTTCTTCTTCTTCTTCTTCTTCTTCTTCTTCTTCTTCTTCTTCTTCTTCTCCTCCTCCTCCTCCTCCTCCTCCTCCTCCTCCTCCTCCTCCTCCTCCTCCCCCTCCTCCCCCTTCCTCCTTCTTCCTTCTCCTCTTCTTCCTCCTCTTCTTCTTCCTCCTCCTCCTCCTCTTCCTCCTCTTCTTCCTCCTCCTCCTCCTCCTCTTCCTCTTCTTCTTCTTCTTCCTCCTCCTCCTCGTTTGCTTAAATTAATGCACGACGCTTTTGACATGAGCTAAGCCACTTTTATCAGAATTAAATGATCCTGCCACTGACTGGAAATTCTCTCCTGATTGTGTCATTGTGGCTTTCAGGAATTTTCATTGCCAATCGTTTCCCCACCGGCATGCTTAAAGTTCCTCGATGATGAAATTAATTCCCTGTTTGATCCAATTCAAAAAGGAATTAAAACATAAGCCAACAAGCCATTGCCCCCTTGTTCAGCAATAATCTCTTGTTGGTTTTACTGGCCCTTATCATTTCCTTTAAGCCTTGTGCAGGACGATGGTAAGATGGCTGAGATTGTCTTGGAGGGCAGAGAGGAGAGAAATGTTGGCTGGCCTATTGCAATTGCATCATTATATGGGTGCAGATCTCACCTGCCCGGGGTGGGTGGGTGAGGGTTGAGTTACGATGCTCCAAGGGATAGAAGCCACAGCAGAAAAGGCTCTTTTCCTGGATCCCGCCAACTGGAATTCCTTGACTGATGGGAATTTAGCATACCTTCTTCTGCTAGCACAGATGAGATGGGCTGATAGAATCAAGATCACGTGCAGTGTTAGTAGCACTTGGTAAGGCCGCACTTGGAATACTGCATCCAACTTTGATTGCCACAATGTAAAAAAGATGTTGAGATTCTAGAACAGTGATGGCTAACCTTTTTGTCATCGCGTGCCAGGATGGGGGGCGGGGGGGGGAGGGTTGCGCGCATGCCCACACCCATAATTCTATGCACCCCACTCCGCGCATGCGTGCATGACTTCTCCCCCTACTCCTGGCACGTGATGGCCCGGTAGGCCCGTTTTCTCTCTCACCTGGCTCCAGAGCCTTTCTAGGAGTCAGGGGCGTGAAAATAGCCTTCCCCCCCACCCTCCGGAGGTCTTCCGGAGGCTGAAAACGGCCCGTTTGCGACCGGAAGTTGGCAAAGAGGCCATTTTCGGCCTTTGGAGAATCTCTCGGGGGGAGGAGGTGGGGGTGGGGAAGGCTGTTTTCTCTCCCCCCCAGACTTCTAGAGAGGCTCTGGAGCCAGGTGAGAGCGAAAAACGGGCCATCACCCCAAGGCCCTCCAGAGGCAGGAAACAGCCTGTTCCCCTACTTCTGGTGGGCCCAGAAGGTCCGATAATCAGCTGACTGGTGCACGTATGTGCGCCGGAGCTAAACTCGCGTGCCCACTGATATGGCTACACATGCCACCTGTTTGCCATCACGGTTCTAGAATGAGTGCAGAGAAGAGCAACAAAGATGATTAGGGGCTGAAGGCTAAAACATATGATGAATACATGGACTGGGCATGGCTAGTCTAGTGAAAATAAGGACTAGGGATGACATGATAGCAATGCTCCAAAATCTCAGGGGCTGCCACAAAGAAGTGGGAGTCAAGCTATTCTCCAAGCACCTGAGGACAGAATAAGAAGTAATGGGTGGAAACTAATCAAGGAGAGAAGCAACCTAAAACTAAGGAGAAATTTCCTGACAGTCAAGAACAATTAATCACTAAAAATGACTTGCCTCCAGAAGTTATGGATGCTCCAACAACACTGGAAGTTTTTAAGAAGAGATTGGACAACCATTTGTCTGAAATAGTATAGGGTTTCCTGCCTAAGCAGGGGGTTGGACTAGAAGACCTTCAAGGTCCCTTCCAAGTTCCAACTCCAAGAACCTTTTGCGCACAAATTCCAATCGTGCCTTTTATAATTTTGTGAACAATAAACTTAAAGACTCAAGATCCATCCCACCACTAAAAGATTCTAACAACAAAGAATACAATGACGAAACAGTTAAAGCTAACCTCTTCAACAGTTTCTTTGGCTCAGTTTTTGTTAACAGCAATAACACATATCCGACATTCCATAAACGCACTAGCATTGAATATGATGACTTAACCCATATAGATTTCACAGAAGAAAACGTTGAAAAAGCTCTTCATAACTTGAAACCATCGCTTTCTTTTGGACCTGATGGACTATGCGCATACTTCTTAAAAAAACTTTCCACTAATATAGCAGAACCCCTAAGCATAATCTTTGACAAAGCTTTCACAACCAGTTCCCTTCCCAAACTTTGGTCACTAGCCACAGTCATCCCTATCTTCAAAAAAGGAGACCCCAGCTTAGTTGAAAATTACAGACCGATCTCTCTGTGCTGCGTCAACTGCAAAGTCATGGAATCAATCATCAACCAATCCATTACCTCACACTTAGAAACTAACAACTTACTCTCCAATAAACAATTTGGTTTCAGGAAAAAATTATCATGCAACTTACAACTTCTTCACTGTAAAAACATATGGACTACAAATCTCGACCAAGGCAAAACAATAGATGCAATCTACATAGACTTCTGCAACTCTTTTGTCTCAGTAGTACACGATAAACTTCTCCTAAAACTAAAATCCTATGGCATTTCAGGACCCCTTCACAAATGGGTATCTGCATTTCTGTCCAACAGACAACAAGTGGTCAAAATTGGCAATGCTCTATCAAATCCTGTTCCTGTCAAGAGTGGCGTTCCTCAAGGCAGCGTCCTTGGACCAACACTCTTCATACTATACATTAATGATCTTTGTGACCATATCGCAAGTAATTGTGTTCTCTTTGCTGACGATGTCAAACTATTTAACACCACAGACAATGCATCTATCATCCAAAAAGACCTTGATCATCTAACCACTTGGTCTAAAACTTGGCAACTCCAGATCTCAACCAGCAAATGCTCAGTCTTACATATTGGAAAAAAGAACCCAAACACTAAGTACATACTTGATGGACATTACCTTACAGATGACCCCCACCCCGTTAAAGACCTTGGAGTTTTCATGTCAAATGATCTAAGTGTCAAAGCCCACTGTAACTACATAGCAAAAAAGGCCCTAAGAGTTGTAAACCTAATCCTGCGTAGCTTCTTTTCCAAAAACACTACACTACTAACCAGAGCATATAAAACATTTGCTAGACCAATTCTAGAATACAGCTCGCCTGTTTGGAACCCTCACCACATCTCTGACATCAATACAATTGAGCGAGTCCAGAAATATTTTACAAGAAGAGTTCTCCATTCCTCTGAAAACAACAAAATACCTTATCCCACCAGACTTGAAATCCTAGGCTTAGAAAACTTGGAACTCCGTCGCCTTTGACAAGACCTAAGTTTAACTCATAGAATCATCTATTGTAATGTCCTTCCTGTTAAAGACTACTTCAGCTTTAATTGCAACAATACAAGAGCAACCAACAGATTTAAACTTAATGTTAACCGCTTTAATCTAGATTGCAGAAAATATGACTTCTGTAACAGAATCATCAGTGCTTGGAATACTTTACCTGACTCTGTGGACTCTTCCCATAATCCTAAAAGCTTCAACCAAAAACTTTCTACTATTGACCTCACCCCATTCCTAAGAGGACCATAAGGGGCGTGTATAAGCGCACAAACGTGCCTACCGTTCCTGTCCTATTGTTTTTTTTCCTTTCCTTTCCTTTTCTTCTTCCTATATATATATATTGATGCTTATACCTCCTAATATTTACTCATATATATGTTTATATACTATATAATCCTTTTTATATGATGTTGTGACAAAAATAAATAAATAAAACAAATAAATAAAAATAAACTCTGTTATTCTGATCCCACTGAGGTGAAGGAGTTCCTCAGATAGCCTTCATCACACTCTCCTTTCTTTTTGTTTCCCTTCATTTCATATTTGAGCAAGACGTAATAATTAAGAATAAACTGGATTAACAATAATTGGCAGGCCAGTAGCAAACTTTGTTTTCTTTTCCTAGCAGCTGCTGAGCGGACCTTGGCATGTTGGCTTTGCTGAGAGAAAGAGGAAGAAACTAATGCAAAAAAAGAAAAAGGAAAAGAAAAGAAAAAAGAAAGAAAGAAAGAAAGAACAAAAAAAAAAGAGCGCCAGAAATGCAAAATAAGCCATTATCTGAATTGTACCAATTTCAGACCGTGAAGATTTCAGAAATGAAGCACATTTAATATCAAAGGAAAAGAGAAATAACAAGGCTCCTTATAGGTGCGATGGAGAAAGTGGAAATTAGGTCTAACTATCTTCAATTAGTACTTAATGTAGCAAGCTGTCTAAACTACCTGCCAGCAAAGTATCCCTTTTAAGGACTCCTAGTATTTAAATTTCATCTCTTGAAGGCAGGAAGGAGGTTAAGAGGGAGAACTGGATCCTCCGGCTTCTGTATTCTGTGATATGTTTTTTAGGGAGCTCAATTATGAAGTTCTAATTTGACTACATGCTGTATGTATGCGATAGGAAAGTGCTTATTTATATTTCCATTTAAAATGAGCATTGCACGAAAAAAAGGCTGTGTTTTTTTTAATCCTTCTTTTAAATGGATCTCCGAGGACCTCTGAAAACATATTTTATTCATAGCACGTAAATCTTCCATCATGTGCACGGTGTAAGGGACCGAATGATTTAATGTACTTAGCATGGAGAGCTTACTGCTAAAATCTCCATTTCCTCACCGCTTTGAAAAAAAGAGTCATAGGTTGGCCAGCAGAATATCTTCTGTCATTTTTCTCTGGTTTTTGCTTCTCCTTCAAATGCAGGAGAAGCCCAAGACAAATTTGGAAATGATTTTCTTCTGCCCAGAGATGGGTTTCACATAATTTTATCACCGGTTTGCCGTGCACCGAAAATGTGATGTGCACAACGTGGCTAAGTAGGATGACATAGCGCCGGGGCGGGTGGGCAGGGCCACCTGCGGGTTGCCACTATCGGTTTGCCCGAACCGATCCAAACCAACTGAATAGCACCTCTGGTTCTGCCCCAGTAAACTCCATGTGGAAAGGTGGTTTTGCTACCAACATTCTGGTCTGCATGCATCCACTCAACTGTTGGAAGAAATACCCATCTGGTTCAGTTCCAAGCTGGGAGAAAGATACTGGAAACATGGAGGCTGATTGGAAAGAAGGTTTAATGAGGGACAGAACCACCAGTGTTTATGGTTCTGGTGCAGCTGACCAAATGGAGTTGAGATTGGGTGGGTTTTTATACCTTCTTTTGGGCTTTGTATTTGAGCTTCCTGTTCCTGTGCAAGAACATGTCCTTTAATATTCTATTGGTTGTTTTCAGATTCCTATGGGGGTCATGTAGGGGTCGCAGCTGGCTCTATAGGCAAAAGAGAAAATGCACATCCTAGGCGAACCTATGGCACGCGTGCCACAGGTGGCACACAGAGCCCTCTCTGCGGGCATGCGAGCCATCACCCCAGCTCAGCTCCACCACATATGTTTGTGCGCCTCCTGCTGGCCAGCTGGTTTCCAGGTTTCTGCCGTGCATGCGCAGGGGGTGGGGCGCATGTGGGAGATACATGTGGGAGATGTGTGCGAATGTGCAAAGTGTGTTTGGAAGGGGCACGCGCATGCGTGAGGGGCAGGGGCCCATGGGACATCGTGCACACATGTGTGGGGGTCACGCATACATGTGCGGGAGGGCACGGGGTGGTGGTTCGTGCACACTTTTGGCACTTGGCGCCGAACAGGTTAGCTCTCACTGTCCTAGGTGCTTGTCTGAACTATTCTGGCCAGCCTTTTGTTTGCTGCTTATCTGAGCTCCCAAGTGAAGCGAGTGGATTTGAAGTTGAAGGTGGTTTCGGAAGTAAATTCACTATTTATATCATCGTCATTTCTTCACTAACTTTGACACATTCCAAAATTGCAAGCAAGATCATTATAGGCCAAGAGAGACCTTTGAACGACCTGAGAATTTAAGCATCTTTCATGTATCCTGATGGAATTTCAAGGGGCTTCCTAAGAAAAGCAGGGAAAGAAAGAAAGAAAAAAAAAAGTAGACTTCAAATAGGAAAAGTAAAATATTTTAAAGCCATATTTTAATACTCCAAAGCCTTCTGTTTTCAACAGGGTGGAGGGGAGGAATTTATGACACTTGCACCCGGCTGATAATATTTCCTTTCCTTCCATCCATATTGCCTAATGAGATTTTATTGGACCTTGAAGGTCAGCCAATAAAAAAACAGTGCTATCTTGCAAGATTTAAGCATGAGCCTATGGCTTTGCTATTGGCCATCAACTGCTCACTTAACCTAGCAAAGCACAGTGCCTTGATAATTTAGTGTACAGGTAGCCCTTGACTTACAACAGTTTGTTTAGTGACTGTTCAAAGTTGCAACGACACTGAAAAAAGTGACTTTTGACTCTTTTCCAGAGTTACGACCTTTGCAGCATCCCTGTGATCATGTGATCAAAATTCAGACGCTTGGCCACTGGTTCCTATTTATGACGGTTGCAGTATCCCGGGGTCATGTGATCCCCTTTTGCGACCTTCTGACAAGCCAAGTCAAGGGGGAAGCCAGATTCACTGAACAACCGAAGCAAGAAAGGTCGTAAAACGGGGCAAAAGTCACTTAGCAAATGTCTCACTTAACAACAGAAACTTCGGGCTCAATTGTGGTCGTAAGTCGAGGACAAAATCCTGAAGCCTCACACCACATAAAGGTTCTGTTATCTGAGCTTTCATCCCCCGGCTAATTTTGGAAAACTCGCAACTGCTGAAAAGTATCTTATTTACAATATCTGGTTCTTGTGTTACAAGTTCTTTGATATGACTTCTAACTCTTCAGTAAGTATGTTACTCATCTGAAGTTTCTCTAAATTCTTCAGTCCTCTTTGGACGGTGAAGCCAGCTGGTTGGAGAGAACTTAGGCTCAGAGTTGTACAGGCACAAGAACTTCTCCTTCTCCTTATCTTTGTGTTGGAGTCTCTTTCTCTTCCGTACTTTTCCTTGATTTTCCAGAAAGTTAGGGAATAAATAAGTGGTAGTCACTCTCTTAAAATAACTCTTTGCTGCTTTGCTCAATCAATAGCAATAGCGATAGAAGTAGAAATAGGAAGTCCCTGAGAAATAAGAATCTATCTACATCCTGTCCCATTATATTAAAATTATATATTATAATTATAATTATATTTATTATAAAATTAAATTATAATTATATTAAAATTATATTGCCTTACACAATGTAAGCCGTCCTGAGTCTTCGGAGAAGGGCGGGATATAAATTCAAATAAAAAAAAATATAATAGCCCAGGTTCAACTGAGAATTAAAAGTAAAATCCCACAAATTCATTCCAGTCTCCCAGCATGGAATCAATTTTTCAGACTGTTTCCTAATACAGAGATTAGGGGCTTTCCAGATTAGGACTTGATATTGGATTGTGAATATATTCTTCTTTGGTTAATTATTTGGAGCAACAATAACTAGAGATACCTCAGTTGTGAAAAGCAGGAGAGAGATATTTAAATGGTTTCATCACTATAACATTGAGTGGGTTGATTGTGTTTGTGAGAAAGGATCTCGTTATCTTTGCTGAGTTTTTGAGGAAGAAAAATGTATTCAGATTAATGTCTCCAGGAGAGGGCAATTAATCAACTTAAAAAAAAAGGAATTAAAATTTGTCAGCAGCTCCAACCGTAAAGGAGAGCAATTCATTTGATTAGGGTTTTCCTTGTTATTATATATTTTTAAAAAAATCATATTGCAGAACATCAGTAGTCTTCCCCATAGCACTCATTAATTTTGTTTCTCTAGCAAGCCATAAAGTTTTTAGTGCCTATTCGATCTGTTTTCAAGACTTTCTGTGAAATCTGTCCTGCATTTTTAAAATTCATCCTTCTTTCCGTCAAGGTTTTTCGAATGGGAAAGTATGTGGGAAAAATTCCTTGCTTATCTCAGGAATAATAACACTCCAGAATATAGGCTCAAGATAAAGATGGATCTTGACAGACTTGAACATTGGGCGCTAATTTTGTTAAATGAAATTCAACAGTGAAAAAAGTAAGGTTCTACATTTAGGCAAAAAAACCCCCCCAAAATGCACAGGTACCGTATATGTGGAACCTTGCTCAATAGTAGTAACTGTGAGAGGGATCTTGGAGTCCTGGTGAACAACCATTTAGATATGAGACAGCCATGTGCAGCAGCTGCCAAAAAAGCCAACACAGTTCTGGGCTGCATAAACAGAGGGATAGAATCAAGATCACGTGAAGGGTTAATACCACTTTATAATGTCTTGGTAAGGCCACACTTGGAATATTGCATTCAGTTTTGGTCGCCACGATGTAAAAAAGATGTTGAGACTCTAGAAAGAGTGCAGAGAAGAGCAGCAAAGATGATTAGGGGACTGGAGGCTAAAACATTTGAAGAACGGTTGCAGGAACTGGGTATGTCTAGTTTAATGAAAAGAAGGACTAGGGGAGACATGATAGCAGTGTTCCAATATCTCAGAGGCTGCCACAAAGAAGAGGGAGTCAAACTATCTCCAAAGCACCTGAGGGTAGAACAAGAAGCAATGGGTGGAAACTAATCAAGGAGAAAAGCAACCTAGAACTAAGGAGAAATTTCCTGACAGTTAGAACAATTAATCAGTGGAACAACTTGCCTGCAGAAGTTGTAAATGCTCCAACACTGGAAGTTTTTAAGAAGATGTTGGATAGCCATTTGTCTGAAATTGTGTAGAGTTTCCTGCCTGGGCAGGGGGTTGTACTAGAAGACCTCCAAGGTCCCTTCCAACTCTGTTATTATGTTATATTATGAATATTATAATTTCTCAAAGAATTATAAAACTTATCTCTGCAGATTCCACCCCTCCATCTCCCCTCCTCTCCTGAATTATCTACTGTCATTTTTAGCAGTATCAGCTCAGGTTTTCAGGGCCCTTCCCTGAGTAGTTAATATAGAAGCTATCAAAGTGTCAGAACACTTTAACTTATTCCTTTCAACACACAGATACCTACTTTCCAAAGACCGGGGGTGGGGGTGGGGAAGGAGGAGGTTTAATTACTTAGTACCCATAAAGTGCTTTGAAGCTGTAAAGTACGATCAAAATCAACATTCTCGTGTTCAAGAAAATTAGAGAATGAACATTACTTCTGAGCTTGGGGATATTATTATCCTCACAGATATTTGTATTGGAGCAGTAGAAGGCCTCCTCAGGCATAGTGAAGTCCACCGATTTAAATTTACTACTCATTTGTCTAGAAAGTGCTTATGTCAGTGCTGGGATTCAGCCGGTTCTGTCCGGATTGCACAAACCGGTAGCGGCGATTGCGGGAGTCTCCGCCCACCCACCCAGACGTAATGCGTGACTACTGTGCATGAGCATGCACTCACATTTGTGAACCGGTAGGGAAGAGTGAATCCCACCTCTGGTGTATGTGCAGGATAGACTCCCCCACCCCACTTTATGCAAAAATGGCCGTGGGTAGTAGGTGCTGTGGGAATTGTCATTTCTCTCAAGTCTGGCCAGCTGCTCCTATGTATCAGACACAAATAACCAGGAGAATTCATTGAGTTCAAAGGACAGAAAAATTTATTATTTCAAGAATCTGGACAATTAATAGTCAGTGCTGGATAAGATGATAAGGTAAGGTAAGGTAAGGTAAAGTAAGGTAAGATAAGATAAGATAAGATAAGATAAGATAAGATAAGATAAGATAAGATAAGATAAGATAAGATAAGATAAGATAAGATAAGATAAGATAAGATAAGAAGATATGAGGTAAGGTTAGCTAAGCTAAGTTAAGGTAAGATACAGTAGTAGCCAACATTTTGGAAAACTTTGGGAAAAGTATATTTTCTAAATCAGGGGTATCCAACTTTGGTCCCTTTAAGACTTGTGGACTTCAACTCCCAGAGTCCCCCAGCTAGCAAAGCTGAGTTGAGCAAAGCTGGCTGAGGAACTCTGGGATTTGAAGTCCATAAGTCTTAAAGGGACCAAGGTTGGAGACCCCTGTTCTAAATCTAGCTAATAACACCACTTTTTTGGGAATAGAACTATAAAATTATATATCAATGGAAAGATAATTGAATCAAAAATGTAATGCAATAACTTTTATGAAGGATTTCCTATTAGAATAGCAGTTACAGTATAAAGAAAAAAGTGAAACATATAAAAAAAACGACATATACAAAAATTATCACCA
This sequence comes from Ahaetulla prasina, assembly GCF_028640845.1. Lineage (NCBI taxonomy): Eukaryota > Metazoa > Chordata > Lepidosauria > Squamata > Colubridae > Ahaetulla > Ahaetulla prasina. The sequence goes on along the minus strand of NC_080546.1, from coordinate 13,721,863 downwards.
TGTCAGTCAATAGTTAGCATGAATTACAGCCCTACAATGTCTTCCCATGGAGCGAACCAAATCTTTTAGTTCTGCAGCTGTTATACTGTGAAACCAAGATTGAAGGATGGCTTCTATTAACTGGGTTTTATTGCTGGGTCACTTCTGACTAACAAGTTTCTTTAATCAGCTCCATAGATTTTCAGTTGGGTTAAGGCAGGGGTCGGCAACCTTAAACCCTCAAAGAGCCACAAAGGTCCTAACCGGAAGCCCCCTGTTCAATTCTGGAGCTGACCGGAAGTCCGGTTCCCCATAGAGTGTCCTCCTTGTGCAGTGTCCTTTTTCCTCTACCTGTCCTAACAAAAAGCCCTATCAATTGTGGAGCCGACCAGAAAACTCGTCCCTTGCTATAGAGTCTTCTTCTGGCCCTAATCAGAAGCTCCTCTCAAAATTATGGTGCCAACCAGCAACAGGGAGCCACAGCAGAGGGATGAAAGAGCCACATGCGGCTCCAGGTTGCTGACCCCTGGGTTAAAGTCTGGGCTGTTCCCAGTCCATTCCAGCAGTGGAATAGGATTATCTTGAACTCCCCCCCAAAAAAGTGGTGTTATTATCCATCAAACCTCAAAAATACACTTTTCCCAAAAGGTTTCCACAATTTTGGCCACTACTTTAGATTAGGGTCAATGGAATTCTAGGGGGTTGGTGTTGGTGTGGGTGGGAGGTGCTGGACTTAGGTCTCTTGTGGGAACGCAAAGATTCCAAACTAATGGCCTCCTCTTCTCCTCCATCAGGTCCATGAATGGTTAGCCCATTAGCAATAATTCTTCCTTGTTTCAAGGCTGTGTAGTCTATTTACCTGATGAGATTTATTTTTATTTATTTATCTTATCGATTAAACGCATGTGCCATACATCTCACTGTTGTGGCAACTCGGGGCTGCTTACAAAGATAAAAAGATAGTACAAGGCAAATAAAACGAAGAGAGAGTAAATAGACAGCACAAACCAAGTGGAGAGGCAATACAGGGGTGAGGATCTTGTCATTACTCCATCAGCCACCCCCAATTTAGTGAGCCCTTGGTGTTGTCTTCCAAGGCCAGCTGGCAGAGTCAAGTTCTAAGGCTCTTCTAGAAGATCGGGAGTATGGGGGCCAACCTCACCTCTAGTGGGAGATTATTCCAAAGGGTGGGGGGCCACAGCAGAAAAGGCTCTTCTCCTAGATCAAGGCCAGGTAGGCCTTGACTTACAACCACAACGTAGCCCAGAATTTCTGTTGCTAAGCGAGACAGTTTGTTCTGTCCTCCTTCGCCTCCGTCCGAGTGATGTCTCAATTAGCCGGCACTATCAGCTCTGGCAGCAGAATAGCGAACGTCTGCCAAGTTTTCTGATATCTCCCTCGACGCTGGTGAGTCACTTCAGCTCTTAGTTAATCAGTTAATTTGCCAGCTACGAAGAGACACAGCAGTGCTCACTGCCTTTATATCCTGTGGGGTGTGGCTCCATGACTCAGCACTTCCTAGGCCTGCCCCACCCCTGCTTCTGTTGTTCCCTCCTCTCCTGCCTACGAAACCTAGGGTCCAACCAAGCCTGATTGCCATCAGCTGGGTCTGAAGGCGTGGCCTTGTGGGGGCAAAGAGTCAGGGGATGGAGGCCTCGTTATCTCTTCCATCTGGCCTGCCTCTGGCTCCTGGAACTGAGCCAGGGAAGCCGGTGCTCCTGAGGTAAGTCCTGACGGCCCTTCCCCCTCACTTTCCAAGTCACTTTCTGGCAGTAGGCCCGGCTCCAAGTCACTTTCTGGCAGCAGGCTCGGCTTGGGGGGTGCAGACACAACACAGTTGTTCAGTGAGTTTTGCCTCATTTTAAGACCTTTCTTGCAGCAGGTGTTAAGCGAATCACTGCCGTTGTTAAGTGAGGACCACGGTTGTTAACTGGATCTGGCTTCCCCATTGACTTTGCTTGTCAGAAGATCACAAAAGGGGATCCCAGGACACAGCAATGGCCATAAATACATGCCAGTTGCCAAGAGTTCGAATTTTGATCACGTGATCACGAGGCTGCTGCAATGGTCATAAGTGTGAAAAACAGGCATAAGTTACTTTTTTCAGCACCGTTGTAACTTTGAACTGTCACTAAACGAACGGTTGTAAGTTGAGGAACCTGACACCTGGTTAGCAGTCCTGAATTAGTGTGGTTCTTCCCCTAGCTAGCCTCTTTATTGATTACTGGGTAAAGGTAAGCAATAAAAAACATGTTTTGGAGTTACTCAGAAAAATCTAGCATTTTAATTAATGCATTGGTGGAAGATCCAGAATAGAATAGCAGTTATGAAGAAGAAAAGTGAAATGACATATACAAAAATTATTGCCTTAGAAAAAAAAACCCCCGAGATATACAGTACAAAAATGATCACCATGTCAATTAATACTTAGTTGGGTAACCTTTAGCATGAATTACGGCCTTACAACGTCTTCCCATGGAGTGAACCAAGTCTATGAGTTCTGCAGCTGTTATACTGTGAAACCAAGATTGAATGATTGCTTCTATTAACTGGGTTTTATTGCTGGGTCACTTCTGACTAACAAGTTTCTTTAGTCGGCTCCATAGATTTTCAACTGGGCTCAGTTCTGAGCTATTCCCAGGCCATTCCAGCAGTGGAACATGATTATCTTGAAACTCAAAAAAAAAAAAAAAAAAGTGGTGTCATTAGCCATCACACCTCAAAAATACACTTTCCCCAAAAGGTTTCCACAATTTCGGCCACTAGTGTAGGTTATTTGCTCAGTTGGCAAGGGACACTACTGTACAAAACTATGCATATACACAGATATATTACAACACAGTCTAGTTCAGATGTATACATGTACATGACGAGAGAAACAAATCCTGCGAGACTACCAGACGGATGGTGTAGGGAACAAAGCTGTTACAGAATCTGAAAATCCTGCTAGTAATACTTCGAAACCTCCTCCCAGAGAGAAGCAACAGAAACAGACCGTAAAGCGGGTGTGTGGGGTCTCTAACCATGCTTTGAGCTCTAAGCACATAGCGCTTATCAGCAGCATCCTGAATACCTGGAGGTGAGCTTCCTATGATCTTCTCGGCTGTCCTCACCACTCTCCGTATGGACTTTCTATCTGAGGTGCTGCTGCTACCAAACCAGACAGTGATGCAGTTTGTTAAAACGCTCTCAATTGTGCCTCTGTAAAAAGTTGCCAGGGTAGAAGGACAAAGATGTTCTCTCCTCATCCGAAACAGGAAATGTAGATGCTGGTTTGCATGGCTTCACTAAGGATGACGTGTGGAGAGACCAGTTCAGTTCTACTACATACTGAATAGGCATCCTACTGAGAGCCATTACGGTTTAGTGCTTAAAGTGTCTGAGCGAAGAGACTGGAATATTCAAATTGAAGTTGCTGTTTTGACAGCCATGGAGCTGCAACCTTCCCTGCCGGTGCTTTTAAATGGGAATAAAACAAAGCCCTTTAGATACAATAGGAGTGAAAAATAAATGAAATAAATAGACGAAACAAAAGAATTAACAGCCATCCATCCTCAGGATGCATAAGCAGCATAGTTATTTCTGTACACCAGGTGGGAAAAAAAAAACACCTCACAGGTGTCCTTTCCATAACCCGCTGGGCAGCAAACGATAGAAAACCAAATAAAGCAGCAAATGGCTGCCTTTAAGGATTTGCAGAGGTGTCTTTGGAAGGTCCCAAAAAAAAAAAAGTGAAGATGTTAGCCACAGTAATGCAAATGAAGCTCCGCCCCCCTTTTTTTACACTTGCCCTAATGGGACAGGGCTCTGATCTCTTTGATCTGAACAGAACAGAACAGAACAGAATTAGCACTTAGACTTATATACCTCTTCATAGTGCTTTACAGCCCTCTCTCAGCTCCTTCTCCTCCTCCTCCTCCTCCTCCTCCTCCTCCTCCTCCTCCTCCTCCTCCTCCTCTTCCTCTTCCTCTTCTTCTTCCTCTTCCTCCTCCTCCTCCTCTTCTTCTTCCTCCCCTCCCCCTCCCCCTCCTTCTCCTTCTCCTTCTCCTTCTCCTTCTCCTTCTCCTTTTCTTTCTCCTCCTCCTCTTCCTCCTCCTTCTTCTCCTCCTCCTCCTCCTCTTCTTCTTCTTCTTCCCCTCTCCCTCCCTCCTCCTCCTCCTTCTTCCTCCTCCTCCTCCTCCTGCTCTTCTTCCTCTTCCTCCTCCTCCTCTTCTTCCTCCCCCTCCCCCTCCCCTCCCCACTCCCCCTGCTCCTGCTCCTGCTCCTCCTCCATCTCCCCTCCCCATGTTTCTTTCAAGTGCCTTAACGGTTGTCCCTCTGGATTCCCCCTTGCACGGCCCTCTCCTTTTCGCTGTAGCAATCCTGACATTTCAGTAAGAAAGCTTGGAAGCCAGCAACTGAAAGGCAAACCCTGTGGATTTATTCCCTTCCTTTCTGCCTGGGTTTTTAATCAGGGGGAGAAAGGAGTGGCTAAGGTTGCTTTCCCAGCGGTCCAGTTGGGAGGGGATCCTTTGCAGCTCGGGCACCTACCTACCTCCTGCACAATGCTGGAGCGGAAAGAACCTGGATAAACGATGCCTCCCTGTTGGATGCCATGGCCATAAGGAGGCTTCCTCTCGTTTGAGCTCCCGAGGGATCATCTAAGGGCTGAGACGACCTCCAGGCAAAAGACGCCTCTCCCCCTGTTTGTATATGGCAAAGTTTTTTGCAGAGCTCCTGGGTTGCACGCTGCAACGACGCAAGAGACGTTCCCCCATGTTCCAGGTAGGTACAGGTGGCTTGGTGGGTGAGGAAGCCAGGGATAAAAACCAGCCAACTTCTTGGCACGATTGTGCAGGGTGTGTGTGTGGATCTTTCTATCCAAGGAAAGTGCCTTCCTCCTGTTCTGTCCATCCCAGGTTTTAGAGATCCATCCATGGGTGGGGCAGAAGGAAGAGGATCTAAAATGAACAGTGGCTCCCTTTCTGCCTCAGGGTGAGAACAATTAAGCAGTGCCTCCTGGACTTATGGGTGCGCCATCACTGGAAGTTTTCCAAAATAGACTAGACAACCATTTGACCTGCCTTGAGTAGAGGGTTGGACTAGAAGACCTCTGAGGTCCTTTCCAGCCCTATCATTCTATGATTCAACATTATACCTTTCCCTTGAAGGATAAGCTTATTGTCTGTCACTTAGCTGGAGTTTAGTTATGTCCTCTTGATATCTCCAGTACCTGTTAGGGAGATCTGTTTGCTTTATCTAACTAGTAATATCCCCTGTCATCTTCGTTTAAGGATTGACGGTAATGTATAATTGTGGGTGCCAATTGTGGACAAACATGTGGACACAACTGCACACCCACCTGTGTGAGGGTAAGAGCATTTCTTAGTTTCAAACCTGCAATTCCAAAAACGGGACTGAAGCTTAGAATAAACACTCAAATGAGAAGAATGGAAAATGCAGCAAGATAAGATGCGCAAGTGTGATACAAACAGATGTCATTTTACTGATTATTTAGGAAATGAAGATTTGGGGGTGGCAGGGTGGGGCATGCTGTAGCCGAATTTGTTTTGGGTCATCAGTAACAGCAAGAGATTTGCACAAGAATTTGGGTTTGGGATTTGGGCATCCCTTTAGTAGGGTGGAAGTTAAAAAAAACCATGGTAGGTATATTATGGAAATATTTGCCAAATCAGATCACTGTACCGCAGAAAAGTTACGGCTGCAATGTGTCAAATGAGAAGTTTTTCGATGAAATATGAAGAAATGACAGACTGCCCCGACTCTGGTATATAACGCAGCAATTATAAGAAATTATATTATTAGAAAAAGCAGGGTATTGAATGTACGGAGTATGAATGATTTTGCCTAATGAACAATAGGGTGGGAATAAATCAATTCTAAAATTCGACCATCTGGGTCTGCCCCATTCTTCCGTTCTACCTTAAAGAATGGTTCCGAGGTTTACAAGATATAACTTCTATGCCTCTTTTTAGAGGGTACAATAAATACATAAATAAATAATTCAGTGTGTGATCTAGCATTTAAGAGAAATCTTCTTCCTGGAGATAAACAGATAAGCTCCCCACTCACTATCCTATTGACAGAGTTGATAAATGCATCATTTTAAGGATACAAAGGACTTTGCCCCAATTTTCTTTAGCGCAAAAATGTTTTGATCTGAAAACGCAAACTCGGTGGGGGGCACCCAGAGCTGTAAAACACAGTCTGTGCCGTGTCATTTGTAGTTCTAAAGTTGCATAAAAGGTAAAGGTAAAGATAAAGGTTCCCCTCGCACATACTGCTAGTCGTTCCTGACTCTAGGGGGCGGTGCTCATCTCCGTTTCAAAGCCGAAGAGCCAGCGCTGTCCGAAGACGTCTCTATGGTCATGTGGCCGGCATGACTCAACACCAAAGGCGCACGGAACGCTGTTCCCTTCCTACCAAAGGTGGTCCCTATTTTTCTACTTGCATTTTTTACATGCTTTCGAACTGCTAGGTTGGCAGAAGCTGGGACAGGTAACGGGAGCTCACCCCGTTACGCAGCACTAGGGATTCGAACTGCTGAACTGCCGACCTTTCGATCGACAAGCTCAGCTTCTTACCCATTAAGCCACCGCGTGCATACAAAACCACAAATGTGTATTTGGAAGAGTTCTGTTGTAAATCTGGGTACCGAAAAGAGTTATACCAGTGTCGTGTCCCACTCCTCCGCTGACGGCTGGGTCCGGGAAATCCGAATCAGGCTTGCCTCTGCAGCTCTGCCCAAAGTCCTAGCAAAGTCCTCAGAGCAGGCAGGAGACCAGTAAGTGACTTCAGCAAGATAAGTTTGACTTTTGCCTGACTCAGAGACTGCCAGAAAGTAGCTCCTTTATATAGGCCATGGGGTGTGGCTCCATGACTCAGCACTCATTAAGGCCTGCCCTCCTTCCTCTGTTGCCTCCGCCTCTCCAATCTTCTGATGCGAGGGTCACTCCAATCAGCTGTTCTTGGGAGTAAACCCTCCTCAGGCTCACCTGCTGTGGATGAGGGGGAGGGGTCTAGCTGCTCCGTTTGCCTGGGCATGGAGTCAGGGCTGGGGCAGGGAGATGCTCCTTCTTCTGCAGTTTGTGGGGGCATGGAGCCAGGACTTGGGCCGGAAGGCATACATTCCTCAGTGTTGGGGAGCAGGTAAGAAGGCCCCGGCTGCTCTGAGGGCGGGCAAGACACAACAACCAGTGATAATTAACATAGAGTCCCTCTGTATTGAGGGCAGTTTATTAGCATGAAAATTGCTTCCATTACATCTGCATATGAAGTATAAAGTTTCAATGAAAACAAATGCGGATTTTCTGTTTAAAAAGTACGTTTGCGGATGTATGACCTTGATCCACAGATCATTATGCTGTTTTCATGGAGCTCTGCCTTGTATATTTCATAGCTAAAAGCTCTCTGGGTAGCATTCACCCAGAGTTTTTATGCATTATTGCCCTTTTACATTTAGGCAATGTTGAGACAACTTCAAGTGAATATTATTTTCTTTTAAAAAAACTGCATATTGGAAAATGGCTCGAAGTACTAGGCTCTTGGTTCTTGTGAAGTGGAAAGTCAGATTAACAGAGTTGGAAGGGACCTTGCGGGTCATCTAGTCCAACCCCCTGCCCAAGCAGGAGGCCCTACATCAGTGGTGGGTTTCAAATTTTTTTACTACCGGTTCTGTGGGCATGGCTTGGTGGGCCTGGCTTGGTGGGTGTGGCAGGGGAAGGATACTGCAAAATCTCCATTCCCTCTCCACTCCTGGGGGAAGGATACTGCAAAATCTCCATTCCCTCCCCACTCCAGGGGAACAATACTGCAAAATCTCCATTCCCACCCCACTCCAGGGGAAGTATACTGCAAAATCCCCATTTCCTCCCGATCAGCTGGGACTTGGGAGGCAGAGAATAGATGGGGGTGGGGTCTGTCAGAATTTTTAATACCTGTTCTCTGAACTACTCAAAATTTCCGCTACCGGTTCTCCAGAACTGGTCAGAACCTGCTGAAACCCACCTCTGCCCTACATCTGCCTCTACCTAGGATTGAACTCACAGCCTCCTCATTATGAGGCAAGAACGCCACCTCTAGGCCACAGCAGCTGGGCTCTAGGCTCTAACAGCAGTTGATAGAAAATGAGTTAGTGTATAAGTGTGTAAGGCACAAGTCAAGGGCAAAATGTGAATTCTTCTCTTGTTGCAGTATTTGCACTTCTTCTTTAGGTATGATGCCTCAGGGCGAACTAGACAGAATCCAGGTCTGATTAAGGCAACAATTTTAAATCGACCCAAAGGTGCTTTTTCAAAAGGCAACTGGACTTACTTTGTTTTTCCTTGAAGATGTTTCGCTTCTCATCCAAGAAGCTTCTTCAGTTCTGTTTGAAAGGTAACGAATGGAAAGATTTATATTCCTTGCAGTCATCTGGTTGTTAGCACTCTCTCTGAGAGTTGCTGAGGCCACTTGGCCTCAACAACTCTCAGAAAGAGTGCTAACGACCAGAGGACTGCAAGGAATATAAATTCTCTTCTTTTATTATAGCAATAAAACTCCCTTTTATTTTTCCAACTTCCCCAGCCTCCCCCAACCCCCCAGGTTCCCACAGTTCACTGTAAGTCCAAGAGCAAAGCTCTAAAAATGCACACACACCTCCACCAGCTCCTGGCTGCTTTGCGTCCAGAGGAGCAGCCAGTTCTGAGAGCAGACACAATTCAGGAAACTTGGTCCCAGGGAGTCCTCATCACAGGGAGGGGTTGCTAGGGCTGTAGCACAACCAGCTGTAGAGTTGTGTCGCTGTGTACCAGGCTAGGCAAAGCAAAGCAAGGCAAGTCGGACCCAGGCAAGGCAGGCTAGTCAAAGCAAGATGTCAGTAACCGCAAGAGTGGTTGGAAAAAGGCAATGCTTGCTCCCAACAAACGCCCCTTCCAGTGGTGGGTTGCTAATGGTTCTCCCCGGTTCGGGAGAGCCGGTAGCGGAGATGTTGATATAACAACGAACCAGTTCGCTCTGACCGTCATCTGGGCCCGCATGCCTGGCCCTGCGCTGTACCTACCTTTATTCCTTTGATTTTAGCCCAGCTGAAAGGCAAAACAGAGCGGATTGCAGTGCCTCAGCTGTTCAACAATTCAATGCATTTGCATGAAGAGTAAGTTTGGCGTGCGTGCGTGCAAAGCTGGCATGTACGTGCCGATCGCACGCAAAGCGCATGCGCGAAGCGAACCGGTGGTAACACTGGGTAGAACCCACCACTGGCTCCTTCCCACGGCATCTCTTTAAATTTTATTCCCCAAGTGAGCTTTGTGATGAGGGATGGGGCACCCTTCTCCCAACTTGTTGGCTCACCCTGGATTGATCCCGCCTCCTCTCCATTCTCCATGCTCAAGGGTCAGGCGGGGGAGGCAATTGCTCTTCTCTGGAGCTCTGCTGCTCCTCTACTCCACTACCTACTCTTTCCCTCTCCTCCCCCCTCGCTCAGTCATCCTGCGCCCTCTCTCCATCACCGGCAACCCTTCCAAGGCCTGAGGGACCCAGGACTGCCCCTCCTGCTCCCCCGGGGCCAGAGGCACTGTACCATCTTCCTCCATGGCCCTGGCTCCGTCTCATCCTCCTCCTCGGACCCAGGCTCCAATGGGGCCATGACAACAACTATAATGAGCAGGTTCCATTACAGTTGTAGGTTAAGGATTACCTGTGATTAATTTTGGAGTGTAGTTCAGATTTCAAGTTTTTACAGTGGTGGGCTGCTGCCGGTTCGGACCCATTCGGGAGAACTGGTAATTGCAACCTGCACGCCCACCCGCCCCAGCGCTATGCCGTCCTATTTAGCCATATCTGTTAAACCACGCACATGCATGCAAGCTGTGTGCAAGAGCAAGAGCAAAGTGCATGCGTGGAAGAGCCCTCTGGTGGCTCAGGCTGCTAAGACAGTCTGTTATTAACACAGCTGCTTGCAATTACTGCAGGTTCAAGCCCCACCAGGCCCAAGGTTGACTCAGCCTTCCATCCTTTATAAGGTAGGTAAAATGAGGACCCAGATTGTTGGGGGCAATAAGTTGACTTTGTATATAACATACAAATGGATGAAGACTATTGCTAACATAGTGTAAGCCGCCCTGAGTCTTTGGAGAAGAGCGGGATATAAATGCAAATTAAAAAAAAAAGGATGCGCACATGCGCAGGTGGCACGCAAGCACATTTTTGGTTGCTGGGCAAACTGATTATTAATTCATGTGCCGCCCACCTCTGAGTTTTATCATCCTTGGTCCATATCTTACTCTACCTTCTTCCTTATACCCACAGTGGCTTTGCTTGTGGAGGTGGAGGTATAACTGGGATGGGGAAGGGAGAGAAAGCTTTTTTGATCTAAACTGCCTGATCAAAAGAGATCATTATTTATGTCTACATGAAGTTGCACCTTTTCTGTAATTGCACAACCTGCCAGCTTGGTTTACATTTCCGGAAAGAGGGGTGGGGTGGGGGGAATGTTTTTTTATTGAAATTGCCACCAAGGGAAGCTGTTCCCAGCTTGAGAATGAGACCCAAGGCAACACTTCCCATCCTGTGGAAGCTGCTGTATGGCTTGTCAATTAAAATGTATGGCTTTTTATAGCAGATGCTCAGCCTCCGTGTTCTTTGTTTTACGGCAATAATGTTTATTGTTTCACATTATGCTGATAGCCATTCAAAAAGGGTCAGACCAGTTCTTTGATACAGGAAGAGTAAACAGAATCGCAGCTATTTCCCTTTATAGCGCAAAGCAAAAGGAAGATTGGCGGTGAACGGAAGAACATACAATAAAAAAAAATATCAACAAGTAAATAGCACTTAGACTTATATACGGCTTCACAGTGCTTTAGAGCCCTCTCTAAGCACTAAGTTTACGGAGTCAGCGTATTGCCCCCCAATATCTAGGTCTTCATTTTACCGACCTTGGAAGGATGGAAGGCCGCGGTCGCCGCTACCGGTTCGCCTAAATAGATCCGAACCGGCTGCATACCACCTATGGATCCATGTCAGAAAAGAGAGGTGGAATCTGCCTAAGTCAGCTGTTGAAACTATTCTTATTTTGCATACTGTAATCTCTCTTATGTGGCTTTTTTCGGTCGAGGTAAAATAGCTGCATCTCTTCTGGGTTAAGAAAGGAAGAGATTCATCAAAATCAAATGGATTGCTGACATCTGTTACGGGTGTCTCCTAACAAACTATTTTTGCACAATTAACCTCTTCAATGTCTTGAAACACTTCTTCTCTAATAAGGACACATTATTTTGGAGAGTGTATCTGTGCAAGACAATCCTTGGGTAAGTCTGGTCTAGTGAAAAGAAGCCATAGGGGTGACATGATAGCAGTCTTCCAATATCTCAGGGGTTGCCACAAAGAAGAGGGAGTCAAGCTATTCTCCAAAGCCCCTGAGGGTAGGACAAGAAGCAACGGGTGGAAACTAATCGAGGAGAGAAGCAACCTAGAACTAAGGAGAAAATTCCTGACAGTTACAACATTTAATCAGTGGAACGACTTGCCTCCAAAAGTTGTAGATGCTCCAGCGCTGGAGGTTTAAAGAAGAGATTGGATAACCATTTGTCTGAAATGGTGCAGGGTTTCCTGCCTTAGCAGGGGGTTGGAGTAGAAGACTTCCAAGATCCCTTCCAATTCTTGTTATTCTCTTATATAGACCTTTGTATATGGTGTTGTGACCGAGGCCCAAGTAGTGATTACCAAACACAATACAGGCCTGAACAAACTTATTTTATTAAAACAGCTGATAATTAATCCATTTTCAGCTTAGTCCAAAACAAATTCTTCATAAACAGTCCTTCGGCCTTATCACCAACCTTTGTTGTCTTTGGTAACTTGCCAAAGGCTTTTCTTGGCAAACCCCCCACAAAGTTCAAGAGACACTGACAAGAAGCAATGGAATCAATGTTGCTTTTCCACAAAGAACCCAACGGCTTGTTGCTGCTCTTTTAAGCCTTAGGGAAGTGGCCAATCAACTTCTGGCCTTACTCCTGAGTTGTCCTTTTTTCTTCAGCTGCTCTTGCCTTCTGGCAGCTCTTCTCAAGCGTGCATGAACAGGCTCCTCCTGTTCCTCTGCCTCTGGAGGCTCCGGAGTCTGCGCATTGCTTCCAGATGGCCCTGGCCCCATCTCTGCCTCTGATGCAGAGCCCTTGTCCAGGCCTTCCCCTGATTCCAGGACTGGCCCATTGTCCTCCCCAGCCTCCTCACTGTCCGACTCCCCTGCCAGCTCTACAGGTTGCTGGCGGACCACAACATATGAAATAAAAAGAAAGGAATATGTCAAGTTCATGCAACTCCTTCACAAAGACCACTACCTCCATTCCCACCCTCCCCAACTCATAGACCACAGTTCTTTGAAGACAATAGGTTAATTAAAATGATGCATGGCATTACACACAACCCTTTAAATAAAGTTCAGTCTTAACCACGTGGGATGTAATGAAGGTGCCATTAATCCTAATGCAGATAAAATGAGTGGTGGATGGTGCCCTATTTCTTGAGGACTCTATTGCAAAATTGTCATCGAGTTATTCAGGAGTGAAAAGAGATGTTTGTGAAGGCTCCCTGGAAGATGAATCGCTCTACACCCTGTGTAGGATTTAGGAGAGCATTTGCAGCTCAATCACAGAGCAAATCCTCTCTCTGTAAAGATCGTTTTGCAGGATTGATCTCTTGAAATGAATAGAGCTCCAAGGGGGAGCCAGGCCTGTTAAGTCTGTTAAGAGGGGTGGTAGTCACTTACTTTCCCTACCGGTTCACAAATGTGAGCATGTGCGCATGCGTGCACTACACTCGCACGCGCCCCATCCACTCGTGTGCACGGCCTTCCGCACATGCGCTTTGCTCCTGCGCGAGCCTTCCGCACATGCGTCCCGCCTCAAAAATGTGCCTAAAAAGGATGGCATAGAGCCAGGGTGGATGGGCAGGCTACCGGTTCGGGTGAACCGGCTGAATCAAACTTGATTGCAGAAAATACGACTTCAGCAACAGAGTGGTCAGTCCACTCAATCCAATCCAAGAACGGAGCTCTACCTGACTCCGATTGTCGTGTCCCACTCCTCCGCTGACGGCCGAGTCAGGAAATCCGAATCAGGCTTGCCTCTGCAGCTCTGCCCAAAGTCCTAGCAAAGTCCTCAGAGCAGGCAGGAGACCAGTAAGTGACTTCAGCAAGGTAAGTTCGACTTTGCCTGACTCAGAGACTGCCAGAAAGCAGATCCTTTATATAGGCCATGGGGTGTGGCTCCATGACTCAGCACTCATTAAGGCCTGCCCCTCCCTTCCTTCTGTTGCCTCCGCCTATCCAGTCTTCTGATGCGAGGGTCACTCCAATCAGCAGCTGTTGGAAATAAATTTTCCTCAAGCTCATATGCTGTGGAGGAGGGGGAGGGGTCTAGCTGCTCCGTTTGCCTGGGCATGGAGCCAGGGCTGGGGCCGGGGGGTGCTCCCTCCTCTGCAGCCTGCTTGGGCATGGAGCCAGGGCTGGGACCGGGAGGTGCCCCCTCCTCTTCAGCTTGTCTGGGCATGGAGCCAGGACTGGGGCCGGGAGGCATACATTCCTCCGTGTTCGGGAGCAGATAAGTGAGAGTGGGCAAGACACAAACCGTTGTTACAGCCTCAAACCCTCATAAGCTTCAACCTCAAACTGTCTACCGTGGACCTCACCCCATTCCTAAGATGTCCGCAAAGGGGGCGTGCATAAGCGCACCAGCGTGCCTGCCGTCCCTGTCTTACTGTCCCCATTTATCCTTGGTTCATGTTTATGTTCATACATACCTATGCTTGTTATCTTGTACATGTTTGACATAAATAAATAAAAGTAAATGAATTGAGTGGAGTATATGACAGCTCCGTCAAAAAGGCTGGCTTTTGATATTTTCTTTAGGGCAAATTGGGAAGCTTCCCGTAAAAGGCACAACTGTTGAAAAGAGTGGACTAAAACTTATTTTGAAAAGCCGTCTCCCAATATTATCGAATGGGCAGCGGCACAGATCTTTTAAGAAAAGGCTACCCTGTGGTTTTAAATCTGTAGCTCCTCAAATAAGCTGCAAAGGCCCAGTTTACACAATGTGCCACAAATCACCCTAGATTCTGTAGCTGTGTTTTGCCTTTCTTTTTCCTTTTTCCTCTTATTTGCTTTGGTTCAGTTTTTGTTCTGTCCCCCCTCGCCTCCGTCCGAGCGATGGCCTAATTAGCCGGCACTATCAGCTCTGGCAGCAAAATAGCGAGCATCTGCCAAGTGTCTCTGTTATCTCCCTTGACGCCGATGAGTCACCCAGGAACAAACTTCAGCTCTTAGTTAATCAGTTGATTTGCCTGCTACAAAGAGACACAACAGCTCTTGCTGCCTTTATATCCTGTGGGGTGTGGCTCCATGACTCAGCACTTCCTAGGCCTGCCCCACCCCTGCTTCTGTTGTTCCCGCCTCTCCTGCCTACAAAACCTAGGGTCCAGCCAGGCCTGATTGCCATCAGCTGGGTCTGGAGGTGTGGCCTGGGGAGGGGGAAAGAGTCAGGGGATGGAGGCCTCGTTATCTCTTCCACCTGGCCTGCCTCTGGCTCCTGGAGCTGAGCCAGGGAAGCCGGTGCTCCCGAGGTAAGTCCTGATGGCCCTTCCCCCTCACTTTCCAAGTCACTTTCTGCCAAGAGGCCCGGCTCCAAGTCACTTTCTGGCAGGAGGCCTGGCTCGGGGGCGCAGACACAACAGCTTTGTTGTTAAGCTCCAGGAGTCTTTGTACAGTAGGAGTGAGGTGGATGATCAACAAAGTGTGAAACAAATAAATAATTTCCAAAGCATACTGGTTGGATTCATATAGTACAGTGGTGCTAAACCTTTTACTCACCGAGTGCCAAACAGGTATGCGCTTCGCTTAGGCTCCCCTGTACAACCGCACCATCTGCACATGTGCACAGCTTTCACGTCCCCCCGGTGCACTGTGCGTGCAACTGCACCATCTGTGCATGCGTACAGCTTTCGCACAGCTCCCCCATATGCTGCGCACACAATTGCACCATCTGTGCATGCACATGGCTTTTGCGCATACAATGCATGCGTGCACACACCATATGCCCTTGAACATGCTGCGCTCAGGTACTTGGACGTGCGTGAGCAAATGCACAGGAGGCCTCTGAAGACCAGCTGGGTCTCTGGAATTGTGTGTATGCGCATCGGAGGCCCAAACACCAGCTGGGGCACATGCATATGCATAGCTGCAGGTGAGTTGGGCGACAGCTCACGTGCCTGGAGAGATGGCTGGGTGTGCCACCTCGGGCACACGTGACATAGGTTCACCTTCACAGATATAGCATGTTAAGCTCCAAAGAAATGGTAAGTGATGGTTTGGTAGGGTAAAATGTGACTCCAAAGTGAGTTTTCAAGGTCCATTTCAAAGCTGACTCCGAGGCATAACCCATATCAGGTGGAGCAGTACAAAGCCAGAGTTGTGAGTCAGGTATGTGGTACCTTGCTCGATAGTAGTACCTGTGAGAGGGATCTTGGAGTCCTAGTGGACAACCATTTAGATATGAGCCAGCAGTGTGCAGCAGCTGCCAAAAAAGCCAACACAGTTCTGGGCTGCATAGACAGAGGGATAGAATCAAGATCACGAGAAGTGTTAATACCACTCTATAATGCCTTGGTAAGGCCACACTTGGAATATTGCATTCAGTTTTGGTCGCCACGATGTAAAAAAGATATTGAGACTCTAGAAATAGTGCAGAGAAGAGCAACAAAGATGATTAGGGGGCTGGAAGCTAAAACATATGAAGAACGGTTGCAGGAACTGGGTATGTCTAGTTTAATGAAAAGAAGGACTAGGGGAGACATGATAGCTGTGTTCCAATATCTCAGGGGCTGCCACAAAGAAGAGGGAGTCAGGCTGTTCTCCAAAGCACCTGAGGGTAGAACAAGAAGCAATGGGTGGAAACTGATCAAGGAGAGAAGCAACTTAGAACTAAGGAGAAATTTCCTGACAGTTAGAACAATCAATAAGTGGAACGACTTGTCTGCAGAAGTTGTGAATGCACCAACACTGGAAATTTTTAAGAAAATGTTGGATAGCCATCTGTCTGAAATGGTGTAGGGTTTCCTGCCTGGGCAGGGGGTTGGACTAGAAGACCTCCAAGGTCCCTTCCAACTCTGTTATTATGTTATGTCTACCACAGTCCCAAAATTGTGGGGCAGAGATTGCCTCAGGAAAGTCAAATGATCTTGAAAGGAAGACGGATTGGGCTGAAAATAAAGCAGCATTGCTGAAAACACTTGAATGGGGCATTCTTCGCTTAATAAAAAGAGCTCAAACGATGAAGAAATACTGATCGAAGAGAATATTTGAAGCTCAGGACTCAACAATGGAGAGGCATCTGGGTTGCTATCATATATTCCCGTTTCTTTTAAGCAAAAATCAATGCTTGGACCAGAGGTCTCTTGTAAGGGATGTGAGAAAACCCTTTTTTTATTTTTAAAGAAAAGGAGGAGAGTTGTAGCCAAGGCAACGGTCATATAAGAGACATTCTATGCCTGTAACAGTATAATAAAGGAGAGCCATTTTGGTCTAATGGTTAAGATACCACGCTAGAAAATGACAGACTGTGAGTTCTAGTCCCATCTTAGGTATGAAAACTGGCTGAGTTACTTTGAGCCAATCACCAGGAGACTGTGAATTCTAGTCCCACCTGAGGTATGAGAATTGGCTGAGTTACTTTGAACCAATCACCAGGAGACTGTGAATTCTAGTCCCACCTTAGGTATGAGAACTGGCTGAGTGACCTTGAGCCAATCACCAGGAGACTGTGAATTCTAGTCCCACCTTAGGTATGAGAACTGGCTGAGTGACTTTGAGCCAATCACCAGGAGACTGTGAATTCTAGTCCCACCTTAGGTATGAGAACTGGCTGAGTGACTTTGAGCCAATCACCAGGAGACTGTGAATTCTAGTCCCACCTTAGGTATGAGAACTGGCTGAATGACTTTGAGCCAATCACCAGGAGACTGTGAATTCTAGTCCCACCTTAGGTATGAGAACTGGCTGAGTGACCTTGAGCCAATCACCAGGAGACTGTGAATTCTAGTCCCACCTTAGGTATGAGAACTGGCTGAGTGACTTTGAGCCAATCACCAGGAGACTGTGAATTCTAGTCCCACCTTAGGTATGAGAACTGGCTGAGTGACTTTGAGCCAATCACCAGGAGACTGTGAATTCTAGTCCCACCTTAGGTATGAGAACTGGCTGAGTGACTTTGAGCCAATCACCAGGAGACTGTGAATTCTAGTCCCACCTTAGGCATGAAAGCTGGCTGGGTGACCTTGGGCCAGCCCCTCTCTCTCAGCCCAATTCACTTCACAGGGTCATTTTTGTGGGAGAAAATAGGAGGAGGAAGCTGTGTTGAATATGTTCATTGCTTTGAGTTATTTATAAAAATAATAAAGGCAGGAAATAAAATAAAATAATACAATACTTTGAAAAGTAAAGAAAAGCACAATTCAAATTCTGAAAAAAAAAAACCTCTACTCTTAAATCTTTTTTTTTTGTGGGGGGTGTCACTGGACAATTCTCCATCCTCATTAAGGACCTCAGCATGACATTTGTGCAGAGACAGCTTTCAAGTTCTAGGGAAGGGTAAAAAAAACAACGATAAATTGAAATAAAATGCAGGCCCAACACTCACTTGCTCTAATATTCCTCTCAGGAGCTTTTCATTTTACAAGCATTTTATCTCGTTTCAGGCACAAGAGCTTTACAAAAACATAATGCTTAATTTTAATAGGCTTTGTCATTTATATAAGGTAAAGGTAAAGGTTTCCCTCGCACATATGTGCTAGTCGTTCCTGACTCTAGGGGGCAGTGCTCATCTTCGTTTCAAAACCGAAGAGCCAGCGCTGTCCGAAGAGGTCCCCGTCGTCATGTGGCCAGCATGACTAATTGCCAAAGGCACACGGAATGCAGTTACCTTCTCACCAGAGGTGGTCCCTATTTTTCTATTTGCATTTTTTAGCAAACATTGTTTGAAGATGTGACTTATGACTGGGCCCTGATGCAAAATACATTTTATTTTATTTTTTATTTATTTATTTTGTCACAACAGTATATATAAGATATAAGCATGAAAACAACTATATAATATATAAGCATATATATATAAGCATAAGCATGCAATAACTATATTAATTGGATATAATGAAAGAAAACGATAGGACAGGAATGGTAGGCACGTTTGTGCTCTTATGCACGCCCCTTACGGACTTCTTAGGAATGTGGTGAGGTCAATAGTAGACAGTTTTTGGTTAAAGCTTTGGGGATTTTGAGAAGAGACCACAGAGTCAGGTAGTGTGTTCCAAGCATTAACAACTCTGTTACAGAAGTCATATTTTCCGCAATCAAGATTGAAGTGGTTAACATTAATTTTAAATCTATTGTTTGCTCTTGTATTGTTGTGATTGAAGCTGAAGTAGTCTTTAACAGGAAGGACATTGCAATAGATGATTCTATTGTTGATGATTCTAGATGATTCTATTATCTAATAGTTGAAGTCCACAAGTTTTAAAGTTGCGAAGGTTGGAGACCCCTGTACTAAAGTGTTGATAGCTGACATTAAAATGGATCTTTCCTTCCATTTCCTTCTAAGTGCTCTCCGTGGTGCTGAAATGAATAGTTTGAGAGGCACAGGTGGCTCAAAATACCACTTGACCTTAGCTGGATTTCATGAAATCACAGCCAGTCAGCTGGGACTCATTAATTCCAATTTAAAGTATATTTAACTTGGTACTAGATTTGACTTCTTTCTAGTTTTTTATGCCATACTGAACTATAATCTAACCCAGGGGTCGGTAATCTGTGGCTCTGGAGCCACATGTGGCTCTTTCATCCCACTCCTGCAGCTCCCTGTTGCTGGTCGGCTCCACAATTGATAGGGCTTTCAGTTAGAATAGGTAGAGGAAAAAGGATGCCACGCTAGGAGGAGACTCTATGGTGGGGGAACCGGACTTCCGGTCAGCTCCAGAATTGAACGGGTGCTTCCGGTTAGGATTTTTGTGACTCTTTGAGTGTTAAAGGTTGCCAATCCCTGACCTAACCAAACAGGCTCGGTTTGTATAACATACTAATCTGAAAAATAACTAACCAAAGTTAATATGAATCAAGATTAGCATATTAGATAGTCCTCAAGTTATCATTGTAATGGAGCCTGTCCATCACGGTCATCATTCATGATAGTCAGCTATGTGACCTGTCAGATTTTATGACCATTTTGGTCATTAAGCGAACCAATGGTTTATTAGGGACTGGTTTTGCCAAAAAATGAGAAGAGCCCTAATAGCAGAGTGGTTAGAATGCAGTATTGCAGGCTAATTCTGCCAACTGCCAGGAGTTCGATTCTGACCAGCTCAAGGTTGACTCAGACGTCCATCCTTCCAAGGTCTGTAAAATGAGGTCCCAGATTTTTATGGAGATTCTCAGTCATCTAGGTCATGGTTGTCCCAAAGGTTATTTTTTTCTCCAAGAAGCAACTGGACTTTCTTTGTTTTTCTTTGAAGAGATTTCGCTTCTCATCCAAGAAGGTTCTTTAGCTCTGAAGAAGCTTCTTGGATGGAAGCAAAACGTCTACACAGAAAAACCAGACAGTCCAATTGCCTCTTGAAAAAGCACTTTGGGGATGAGGTACCAGATTGCTGGGGGGCAATATGCTGACTCTGTAACCCAGTGGCCCCCAACCTTTCGGGCACCAGAGACCAGATCCATGAAAAAAGTTTTTTCCCGCGGACTGGAGGGGGCATAGTTTTGCTAGCAGCATCCCACAGATGGGGCTTCACTTGTTTGTGTGGCCCAGTTTGTGACATGCTGTGGATCAGTGCTGGTCCACGCACTAGAGGTTGGGGACCCCTGTTGTAAACCACTTAGAGAGGGCTGTAAAGCTCTATGAAGCTGTCGAGCTCAGCTCCGGCTCGACACATGACACTACAGGGATACGGATCATGGGAGCAGCCCCTAATCAAAGATTCAAAGGGATGACACATCAAGGACTTGTTTGAGGGCTGCAGGGATCTGCGTTTGGCAAGCATGAGAAAAGAATCAGCACACCGGTGGCCGGGATAGAGGGAGATGAGGGCTGGGCGTCACAAAGAGCTGCTTTAGTTCCGGGATCTAGCAGATGATGTGGCAGCTAAGGCTGTCAGACGAGGAGGGAGAGAGCAGCCAGGCGTCCAATCAATGGAGCAGTTCAGCCATGGGGCGGGGCATGAGCAGCGCGGGATGTTTAAAAGGGGCTGAGAGGCAGAAGCTGTCAGCGCTGACTTTATACAGAGAGACCTCGACTTTTACTGAGACCTGGTTTGTAGCAGACCCAATAAACGAAGTGACTATCGGAAAGAAAACCAAGTTGGCTTGTTTCTTCTCTTGGCGTCTGACACAACTGTGGCTGAGCTAGCTGAAAGAAGCAGTATGTAAGTCCTATTGTTATTCATGTAAGTGCCAGATTTAGGCAAAACTGTTGTAAAACATAGTTACAAGACTGTGGGGCAGTGCAAAAAGCTGTATAAGCGGTCCAGTTGCTGAATGCCTGAAGAATGATCACATAACCCGTGTGTGTGTGTGTGTGTGTGTGTGTGAAAGAGAGAGAGACCATCAGAAATTCGAATCTGGGTCATAGGACTCCCCAGGAGGTTTGTTGTAATTAAGAACGATCACTAAACGACCGGTCATAAATCAAGGTCTGCCTGAATGCAATTGCATCTTTAAGGATGTTCTAGGAGACTGTTCGCCGAGTCTTGTCTTAGAAACACTGTGCATCTAAAATTCAGTGGTTCTATAAAATCATATGTCATGTGTGAAAGAGAATTTAGTAGACAACAAGCAATTCTGGATTAGTCATTGCCATCACCGTCACCAATCTCTGCAATAGGCCAGGAGTTAAAACTGCTCTTTGAAGGTCTTGACAAGTGACAGCATTAAAGTCAGCTCCATTTGTTACAGGCTATTTTCTTTCACTATGATGAGGAAGGTCAGGTAGGAACAATTTCCTCTGGCACATGACCTTTATTTATTTAAAAGTTTTGCTTGCCAGGTTTATAAGTTGCTCCAATAAATGCTTATTCCAAGAGATTCATCTACCATGTTTCCCCAAAAATAAAGTCCGGTCTTATATTATAATTACTTTTTTTGCTCCAAAAGATGCATTAGGGCTTATTTTCTGGTTATGTCTTATTCGGGGGAAAATACAGTACTAAATGTCTCCGTCTGGCTGACACACTTAACTTGGGCTTATTTTTGGGATAGAGCATCCTGAAAAATCATGCTAGGGCTTATTTTCCAGTTAGGTCTTATTTTGGGGGAAACACGGTAGTCCCATTTTAAAAACATAGCTTAAAATATACAATCAGTTTGGTCCGCCAGCAGCCTGCAGAGCTGGCAGTGGAGTGAAACAGTGAGGAGGCTGGGGAGGACAATGGGCCAGTCCTAGAGTCAGGAGAAGGCCCGGATGAGGGCTCTGCATCGGAGGCTCATGGGACCGGGGCCATCTGGGAGTGATGCACGGACTCCAGAGCCTCTAGAGGTGGACAGCAGAGAGACAGAGGAACAGGAGGAGCCTCCTCTTAGTGCACATATGTGAAGATCTGCCAGAAGGCAAGATCTAAAGTTAAAGCAAAAAGGACGACTCGGAAGTAAGGCCAGAAGATGATTGGCCCCTCCCATAAGGCTTAAAAGAGCAGCCATGGCTCTTGGGCTCTTTGTAGGAAAGCAGCGTTGCTTCAATTGTTTCTAGTCGGTGTCTCTTGTTTCTGAACTTTGTGGGGTTCTTGCCAAGGAAAGCCTTTGGCAGGGTGCCAAAGAAGACAAAGGTTTGTGATAAGGCCAAAGGACTTTTTCTGAAGGATTTGTTTTGGAATTAATTTGGACTAAGCTGAGAAAGAAGTAATTCTCAGCTGTTCTAATAAAATATGTTTGTTTAGGATTGATTATGTCTGGTAATAACTACTAGGTCACAACAGAATCTGTAATATATAAGATAATAAATGACAGTAACATAATAGAAACACAATTGAGGGGTCCTTGGTGGTCTTTGAGCTTGGTTGTTTTTTTGCAGATATTTCATTTCTCAAGCTAGCTAACATCAGCAGAGCTAGTAAGGAATTTCTTACTACTGTAAAGATAAAGGTAAAGGTTCCCCTCACACATACGTGCTAGTCGTTCCCGACTCTAGAGGGTGGTGCTCATCTCCGTTTCAAAGCCGAAGAGCCAGCGCTATCCGAAGACGTCTCCGTGGTCATGTGGTCGGCATGACTCAACGCCAAAGGCGCACGGAACACTGTTACCTTCCCACCAAGGTGGTCCCTATTTTTTCTACTTGCATTTTTAGGTGCTTTCGAAACTGCTAGGTTGGCAGAAGCTGGGACAAGTAACGGGAGCTCACCCTGTTACACGGCAGCACTAGGGATTCGAACCGCTGAGCTGCCGAACTTTCGATCGACAAGCTCAACGTCCTAACTCCTGAGCCACCATGTCCCCTTACTACTGTACTAATTCCTTATTAGCACTGTGGCTACCTAGTTTGGGTAATGAAATGTCTGCAAGGAAATGGCCAAGTTCAGAGAGCACCAAGGATCCTGATTTCAATCCTGCGCCACAAATATTCTTCTTTTATCAATACAATTTAGAAGCGCATAAATAAATTACCTCTACTTCCATTAACTCCTCAAAGTTTTCCCCATAAAACCTTCGAAAGAAAGCAGGTTTTTTGATGGACTTTCAAAGAATGTGTAGATCTAGTTGGATCTCAGGGGATACTAGAAAAAAGAGAGATGAAATTGAAAAGGAGGCTGGTGATAACAGTCCCTGAGTGAAGAAACCTTATTCTCCAATAGGCAGAAATGTTTGGGAGAAGGTAGTCCTGAAACTATCAAGATCCATTTCCATAAAGGGCCTGAATTACCTTCTTGAATTGTAGCCAAAAAGGGAACAGTTACCTTAGGTTCCATATCAATAAATAATCCCTGAAACTTTTTTTTTTAAAAAAATTGCTGCTTTCCAATTAAATTATAAGGGATGCGGTGACTCAGTGGCTAAGACGCTGAGCTTGTCGATCGAAAGGTCAGCAGTTCAGCGGTTCGAATCCCTAGTGCCGCGTAATGGGGTGAGCTCCCGTTACTTGTCTCAGCTTCTGCCAACCTAGCACGTAAAAAATGCAAGTAGAGAAATAGGGGCCACCTTTGGTGGGAAGGTAACAGCGTTCCATGCGCCTTTGGCATTTAGTCATGCCGGCCACATGACCACGGAGACGTCTTCGGACAAGTCTGGCTCTATGGCTTTGAAACGGAGATGAGCACCGCCCCCTAGAGTTGGAATGACTAGCACATATGTGTGAGGGGAACCTTTCCCTTATATAAATGGCAAAGCGGTTCACAATTAGGAGATAATGCTGCAATCTGAACGACAAATCACGGTTCAGAATGTTGTCATTAAAAGACTCAGAACATTGCTTTAAAGGTAAGAGTTGAACCCCATCTTTCTGACTTACAAATCCTATTTTAAAGCTTTGTGTGCTGTGTGAATCCAGCTAACGTGACTCATTCAACATGATTGAACAATCATGGTTAAGTAAACTATGGCTGAGGCCAATGCGTGAATCGGTTATCAGCTGGGGAGTTGATGGAAAAGGTTGTTTTGATAAGGTCAAAAAAAAAGCCCTCCCATTCTTTCTTTCTTTTTAGTATAGAGCAATATTGATTTGGTCTTGTCAATCATTCAAAAAGCTTTTGAGAAAGCCAGCAGTCATACCACAAAGTCCCATCTGGGAAATGTCATGTATTTAAAAATTTTCAAAATACGCACAGCAGATTATCTGGGAATTAACAGAAGGAGTGTGGTCACAGAGTCAGAATGGCAGCTGTGATGGTGTGATCTACAGTCAGCTCTCTCCCGTTTTTATGTGCATTGCGTATCAAATACTAGGACAGCTTTGATTTGCACTGTTCGGGCTTCCATCTTGATTTTTTTGACAACATCCTAGCATATGTCCTAGATGAGGGGAAGAATTTTCTTATTTGTTGGCATTTATTTATTTTTTATTTGTTTATTTATTTTCCCCACCTTTATTATTTTTACAATAACTCCAGGCAGCAAACATAATCAATACTCCTTCTTCCTCTTATTTTCCCCTCCAAAAACAGAACCTTTGAGGTGAGTTGGACTGAGAGAGAGAGAGAGACTGACTGGTCCAAGGTCACCCAGTCAGTTTTCATGGCTAAGGCAGGACTATAACGCTCAGTCTCCTGATGATTGGTCCAAAGTTACCCAGTCAACTGTCATGGCTAAGGGGGGACTAGAACTCTCAGTCTTCTGGTGATTGGCCCTAAGTCACCCAGTCAACTGTCATGGCTAAGGCGGGACTACAACTCTCAGTCTCCTGATGATTGGTCCAAAGTCACCCAGTCAACTGTCATGGCTAAGGCGGGACTACAACTCTCAGTCTCCTGATGATTGGCCCTAAGTCACCCAGTCAACTGTCATGGCTAAGGGGGGACTAGAACTCTCAGTCTTCTAGTGATTGGCCCAAAGTCACCCAGTCAACTGTCATGGCTAAGGCGGGACTACAACTCTCATACTTCTGGTGATTGGCTCAAAGTCACCCAGTCAACTGTCATGGCTAAGGCAGGACTAGAATTCACAGTCTCCTGCTTTCTAGCCTGGTACTTTAACCACTTTTAATTTGGTCTGATTACCTCTCTAATGGATTGATAGTAGATTAACAAAGGAAGCCACATCTACTGAATAATGCTGAATATTGATGGCTAAAGCCACATGATGGCTAGTTGGTGGCTAAAGCCACATGAAAGTTTACAATTAATGCATCTATATGCGTCTAGAGGCACCTGACTGAGTTGCATAAAAGTATGAGCAGATAGACGAAATGAATTACCGAATGAAACTGCTAGTAGTTCAGGAGAAACCAAAAAATATTCCCTCTACTAACTGTAGACGTAATCCAAGGACTTTAGTATCAAAGGATGACGATTGTTCATTTATATAGCTGTACTGACAGGGGATCCATGTATCAAAGGACATTAATCAAAGGACATTAAACATGATGGCTAAAGGTAGATTAGTAGTGATATATCTGATTATCGACTATTTGGGAAGAAGTAAGGAATATTGTCGATTGAAAAGTCGGCTGTTCAGCGGTTCGAATCCCTAGTGCCGTATAACGGGGTGAGCCCCCGTTACTTGCCCCAGCTTCTGCCAACCTAGCAGTTCGAAAGCATGTAAAAAATGCAAGTGGAAAAATAGGGACCACCTTTGGTAGGAAGGTAACAGCGTTCCGTGCGCCTTTGGCATTGAGTCATGCCGGCCACGTGACCACGGAGACGTCTTCGGATAGCCCTGGCTCTTCGTCTTTGAAACGGAGATGAGCACCGCCCCCTAGAGTCGGGAACGATTAGCACATAAGTGCGAGGGGAACCTTTACCTTTAAGGAATATTTCCAGTCTGTTGTTTCAACTTTTTCTGAGACATTTGTTTGGGGATTGAAGACGGAACTTGGTGGAAGCTTAAATCTGCTCCAGAATATAACAGATCCAGCAAATTCCAGGCAAGATCAGACTGTGGATTGTCTCATCTCTTTTCTCCCAGAAACTGCCATAAAAAGACAGCCTGTTTCAATATTTGACACAACTGAGCAGAATCAGGCAGGCACTCAATGTGATTGCAGCCAGATCTTAGCCTCCTGGCTGACAAAATTATTGGTATAGAATTTTTCTCTGAGGGACTCGAGTTCCTTCAGGGGATCAAGATTTTAATGACTTCTCTAATTAGGCATTTGACTGAATCCCCTAAATGATGTTTGCTCTGTTTGTGAGCACGTTGGCTATTTCATTATTGTCTCTTTGGTGCCTCGGAATATGATCAGTGACATTTGAGAACCGCCTGCTTCTAAATATAAGTGAAATTGCTATTTGCACTCTCCTGGGGCCTTGCGTCTAATCCTCTCCAAATGAAAGCGGGGAAAATACAGCGTTCCTATTAGCAGGAATGATGGTCTGGAAAGCGGTCAGCTCAGGTGGATTTGTCCCAGAGCCGCAACCAATCGTTATCCCCTCAGCAGTTCACCTGCAATATAAAAATAATAGCAATAATGCTTAGACTTATATGCAGTGGTGGGATTCAAATAATTTAACAACCGGTTCTTTGCCCTAATGAGCGGCTGGGTGGGCGTGGCCACGATGGGAGTGGCCAGGGGGATGTGGCAGGCAGCATTCAGCCTCCTACACCCCCCTAGGAGCAAAAACTGGCCACCAGGGGGCTCACCACCACCCGTTTTGGGCCTAAGAGACCTCCCTGCACTTACCTGAGAGCCAAAATGGGGCATGTGGGGACTTCTGGAAAGGGAGGGGAGGGAAGGGGCCAACCAGCAATTTAACTACCGGTTAACTACTGGCTGAATCCCACCACTGCTTATATGCCGCTTCACAGTGCTTGACGGCCTTCTCTCTTAAGCGGTTTACAGAGTCAGCCTATGGCCCCCAACAATCTAGGTCCTCATTTTACCGACCTCGGAAGGAGGGAAGGCTGACTCAACCTTGATCCCCATCAGGATCGAACTCCTGGCAGTCGGCAGAATTAGCCTGCAATACTGCCTTCTAACCCCTGCGCCACCGTCAGCGTTATTGATTTATTAAGAAAATTTACCCGGCTGCCCAACTCACTCACACTGACCCTGGGCGGCTTAAAGAAATAAAGCCCCAATAAACCCCACCCTCCTGGCCGCAACAGTCAAACCAACAACCTGGTGAAGTCGATATTATTCTGGAGTCTCTAGGCCTGCTGGTAAAATGATGTCTTCAGAGCCTTTTGAAAGAGGTGTCCAGGTGGGGGCCAATCTTATTTCCGTAAGGATGATGTTCCACAGGGAAGTATCACCTTGGAGAAGGCTCTTCATCTTGGCCCCACCAGATGGATCTCCTTAAGAGAGGGACCCATCGCATACCCTGCCTTCCCGCTCTGGTGGGTCAGGTAGCTATAACTGGGAAAAGATGGTCCATTTTTTTCTTCATCCAATATTATTAAGACATGTGATCCTGTCCAGCATTAAAAACCATCTTTTCCAAGCAGTCTCCATGTTTCCAGTGTCTTTTCCCCCCACTTGGAACTGATGTCAGATTTCCAAGTGATGAAACCCATTCAAAAAAAGAAAGAAAAAGAAATAGGCAAAGTTCATCTTCCAAAACCAATTTCTTTTATTTAGGGAAGCGTCAAATTGGCAAAGTCTGTTGCAATTCCGGATCTGACACAAGCCGGAATTACACCACATAAAATTGTAATTTAAAAACGTCCCTCAAAAGTCATATTCAGTCTGTCATCTGCACCTCTATAACTGCCTGGTTTGGTTCTGCAACCCAACGAGACAGACACAAACTTCAGAGGATCATTAGAACTGTGGAAAAAACAATGGCTACCAACTGCCTTCCATTGAGGATCTGTATACTACACAAATCAAAAAGGGGGCTGTGAAAATATTTACAGACCCCTCACATCCTGTACATAAACTGTTTCAACTCCTACCTTCAAAACGACACTATAGAGCACTGCACACCAGAACAAGTAGACACAAGAACAATTTCTTCCCAAACGCCATCACTCTGCTTAACAACTAATTCCCTCAACACTGTCAAACTATTGACTAAATCTGCATTACTATTAATCTCATCATTCCAGCACCCATCTCCTTCCACTTATGAGTGTATGACTGTAACTATGTTGCTTGTATCCTTACGATTTATATTGATATTGATTGTTTCCTGATTGCTTATTTGTACCCTATGACTATCATTAAGTGTTGTACCTTAG
The DNA here is from genome assembly GCF_028640845.1 of Ahaetulla prasina. NCBI lineage: Eukaryota > Metazoa > Chordata > Lepidosauria > Squamata > Colubridae > Ahaetulla > Ahaetulla prasina. The sequence continues at coordinate 13,694,052 of NC_080546.1, read as the reverse complement.
AATTCTTTTTTTTTTATTGAAAAGGTTTTACAACAACAATTACATTTTTCCCCTCCCCTCCCCCTCCCCCTCCTTCCCCCCTCCCTCCAAAACCCCTCCCCCGACTTCCCAGAGCAAACACAAGGTATAGTTCAATAAACAAACAGTCATACATTAAATTTTTAAAATCTAACACAATTATAATCCTTCTCTCTCACATAACCTGACTTCTTCCATTAAAATCAAAAACAACATCCTTCATTCAAAGGTAATCTGAAATTTCTTAATCTAATATCTATTTTGAATATAATCAATCCAATTCTTCCATTCTTTTAAATATTTTTCTTGAGTATTGTCTTTCAAGAAAGCTGAGAATTCTTGATGAACGTATCTTTTCTTTTATGTACACTGAGAGCATCTGCACCAAGACAAATTCCTTGTGTGTCCAATCACAGTTGGCCAATAAAAAATTCTATTCTATTCTATTCTCAAATAAACACTCAATCCACATTTCTTGGTGTCTTCAAATTCCACCTTCCACACACCAGGAGCAGCCTCTGTTCCCATGGGAAAGAAAGTCACCTAGCCAAAACAATCCTCACTATCTATTCGCTCCCTGCCCCCCCACCGTAAGAATGTGGCAAGCCCGGAAACTGCCCCTTACATAGTAAAGAGAAATAAAAGGAATAAATGAGTCTAATAGAGAGCTAAATAAAATGGCTATACATATGTCAAATCTGGGTTTGACAACTGAACCCAGATGGACATTTCTTCCAACACAGTCAAGGGATGGACCAGGGGTGAAATCCAGCAGGTTCTGACAGGTTCTGGAGAACCAGTATCGGAAATTTTGAGTAGTTCGGAGAACCGGTATCGGAAATTTTGCGTAGTTCAGAGAACTGCTAAATACCACCTCTGGCTGGTCCCAGACTGGGGTGGGAATGGAAATTTTGCAATATCTTTCCCCCAGGAATGGGGAGGGAATGGGGATTTTGTAGTATCCTTCCCCTGGAGTGGGGTGGAAATGGAGATTTTGCAATATCTTTCCCCCAGGAGTGGGGAGGGAATGGGGATTTTGCAGTAACCTTCCCCTGGAGTGGGGTGGAAATGGAGATTTTGCAATATCTTTCCCCCAGGAGTGGGGAGGGAATGGGGATTTTGCAGTATCCTTCCCCTGGAGTGGGGTGGAAATGGAGATTTTGCAATATCTTTACCCCAAGAGTGGGAAGGGAATGGGGATTTTGCAGTATCCTTCCCCTGGAGTGGGGTGGAAATGGAGATTTTGCAATATCTTTCCCCCAGGAGTGGGGAGGGAATGGGGATTTTGTAGTATCCTTCCCCTGGAGTGGGGTGGAAATGGAGATTTTGCAATATCCTTCCCCTGCCATGCCCACCAAGCCACGCCCATAGAACCAGTAGTAAAAAAAAATTGGATTTCACTACTGGGATGGTCATATGTTTCCTCATGCAATGTACAGGAAAGTTATTTTTAAAAATCTTCCGACTTTGGTAAAAATGAGATTTTTGGGGGGATTATAAAAGAACAACTGGCAAATAAACCTTTTTTTTTTTGCCCGATACATGAATGAGAATGTTGCCCTAAGCTCTTTTTTATGCGTTGATTTTTGAACCCTTCAACATTCTCCTGTCCTCCCCTCATTTTTGCATTAACGGCATGTTGGAGACAAGGTTGAATGTCAGCTTGATTTAGCGACAGCAAGAGAAAGACAAAAACGCCATCTATAAATCTGTTCTTGATCAATTTTGAAAGCATCACCTGGAGGCTGGCTGAAAGATAGAAATATAATTGGGGTGGCATCAGCCAGGAAACTTCACTTTTCACTCTTGGTTAGAAATGAAATACCGAGGACTCCCTTGGATAAATGAGATGGGAGTATATAGCACCTTACAGGTCAAGGAAAAAAAGGCAGAGAAAATTGGACTCAGCACCCATGCAGAAAATAAACTGCATCCATACTTTGAAATCCAGGCAGTGATTGAACCTGAATTGTTTTTAGTCTGACTAACCTGTTCAGTTGGACAAGTTGATAGCTGAGTGCGTTATAGCACGAAAAGAGCGAGATGTTAATAAAAGGCTTTTGCAGTTGAAATACTGAAGGGGGCCTAAAGTCGACTGCGTTTTTGACAGATCGGAGGAAAATTACAAGGCGCTTCTTGAAAACAATCATTTGGGGGCCAGAGATGGGAGGGAAGGGAAAAACAAACGGGGACAATTGATGATATGTGCAGGATGACATCATCACACAAATGCCATGATTTACTACATGCAAGGGCGCTAGGAAGGCATCGATGTGATGACATCATCCTATGCGTGGTCCTTTCGGCAGCCTCTGAATTTCTATGGACGCTGCTGATGCGATGATAAGAGATCTCATATGCTACGTTTTAGGTTTGCCGATTTGCTTTTGGGATTCGAATTATGCCGGGGTTCGAAAACGCTGCTTTAAATGGTCCTACTGTTCTGTGTATATTTTGGGAATTTGTTTTTGAAAAACCAGCAAATACAGAAGAAAAACCATGTTCTGTCTCCTTCCCCACTTCAGACCCACGAGTTGGCCTTCAGCCAGTGGATTCACAGCTCTTATCAGTCCTGGCAGAGAAATCGCAGCTGCCTGCCAAAGTTCAAACAAATGACTCACGTAGTAAGACTTTCAGCTCTTTTTGAAACGGTTCAGCTAAACTTTTGCTTCCCGTGGAGTGAGAGCAGTCCCAAAGCTCCTTTTATATCCTGTGGGGTGGGGCTCCTGCCTCACCCTTCCTTTTGATGACGCCGCCTCTCTAATCTTCTGAAGCATGAGTCAAGCCAAGCTTGATTATTATTATCAGTTGGATCTGAAGGCGTAGCCTGGGGAAGGGAGGAATCAGGGGATGAGGGCCTCATTACGTCCTCCGACTGGTCTGGTTCTGGCTCCTGGGGCCAAGCCAAAGGAATTGGTCCTCCCGAGGTAAGCCTTACCGGCCCTTCCCCCTCACTTTCTGAGTCACTTTCAGGCATGGGGCCAGGTTCGGTGGCTGGAGTCACAACAAACCATGTGGTTAATGGCCAATGAAAAAGATAATGAAACTAAGCATATACAGTACACTAATATATGATCTAGAACAGGGGTCTCCAATCTTGGCAACTTTTAAGACTTGTGGATTTCAACTCCCAGAGTTCCTCAGCCAGCAAAACTTGTGGAGCTGAAGTCCACAAGTCTTAAAGTTGCCAAGGTTGGAGGCCCCTGATCTAGAACAGTGATGGTTAACCTTTTCTGGTGCCGAGTGTACACTGAGAGCATATGCACCAAGACAAATTCCTTGTGTGTCCAATCACACTTGGCCAATAAAAAATTCTATTCTATTCTATTCTATTCTATTCTATTCTATTCTATTCTATTCTATTCTATTCTATTCTATTCTATTGATATTATTTCCGGATTGCTTATTTGCACCCTATGACTATCATTAAGTGTTGTACCTTATGATTCTTGATGAAGGTATCTGTTCTTTTATGTACACTGAGAGCATATGCACCAAGACAAATTCTTTGTGTGTACAATCACACTTGGCCAATAAAGAATTCTATTTTATTCTATTCAATATCCGTCCTTCTGCTGAATGCAACTTTCCCATTATTTTTCTTTTTTTTGGGAGCTTGTGCAAATATTTAAGGGGAGAGTGACAGCTGTGACCCGACTCCGCAGTGTGGCTGTCTGTGACTTTGTGCCAGATTGTGTCATTTTGTTTCCTTTTCCATTTGTGGAAGTTTTTTTTTTTTTAAAAAAAAAACCTCTAAAAATATATGAACATGGCACCATTGGGAACAATAGTGTGACATTCTGGCGCGTTAACTATACTGCTATACTGGCCACTGGAGGGTCTTGCGTCTGACAGGGCTTTCTGAGTGAACTATGTGTGGTGCGGTGGTGATTTTGGAAATGGTTCACAGTCTGGTTCCCTCTCATATTTAACTCATGGGAGAAAAGAATCAGTTTCTCGTCATAAAGCTAAGTTGAGTCTCCAGATGGCTGCTTTTAAAGCCTTCTGATTTTTGTCTCTGGAAAGACCCCTAACTTGGTCCTCCTGGGAGAAGACACATGTTTGATCAATCACATAAAAATATCCTCCGGTGAGTGTTGAAGTAAATGAGATGCTAATTTATACTCATTTTTAACCCACAAAAATAAGAGGTGGAGCTCCTACCAAATCTTACCGTCTCAAATAACTGCAAGGAGTCACACAGATTGTTTGGGTCAAAATCTGCCACGATGATCCATGCATGAGCAATATTAAAACATGGAGACTGAGTTATGATTATACTGCATAGATCAGGGGTTTCCAACCTTGGTCCCTTTAAGACTTGTGGACTTTGCTGGCTGAGGGACTCTGGGAGTTGAAGTCCACAAGTCTTAAAGGGACCGAGGTTTGAGTCCCCTGGTAGATCATTTGCTTAGGACAGGAGTCCGCAACCCATGGCTCTGGAGCCGCATGTGGCTCTTTCATCCCTCTGCTGTGGCTGCCTGTTGTCAGTCAGCTCCACAATTGATAGGTCTTTCGGTTAGGACAGGTAGAGGAAAAAGGATGCCATGCTAGGAGGAGACTCTATGGTGGGGGAACTGGACCTCTAGTCAGCTCCAGAATTGAACTTGAATTGAATTTGTGGCTCTTTGAGTGTTTAAGGTTGCCAACCCCTGGCTTAGGATTTTAAAACCTTCTCTGAGTTATGGAAGGAATGGAAACTATATTGGACTTTGCATGAGAGAAGGTAAAATATAAAGGTTTCCCCTGTCCAGTCACGTGTGACTCTACAGCAGGGGTTTCAAACTGGCGGCCCATGGGCTAGACGCATCATGCACAGGCCATGCCCACCCCAGCTCAAAGAATGGGGAAAACGTCATGAAATGTCATGTGACAGCAATGTGACGCTGCAAGTTTGACACTCGTGCATTAGGGGATGATGCTCATCTCTGTTTCCTAGCTGAGGGATCCAGCATTGTCCAAAGAGGCTTCCATGGTCATGTGGCTAGCATGACTATATGCTGAGGTACACAGAACCCTGTAACTTTCCCACCAAAGTGGTACCTATTTATCTACTTGCATTTGCATGCTTTTGAATTGCTAGATGGGCAAGGAGCTAGGGAAGGAACAGGAGTTCACCCTGTTGCATGACACTTGAGTCTTGAACTGCCAATCTTCCAATCAATAGTCCAGCATCTTAACCACTAGGCCACTACACTCCCTAGCATGAGAGAAACCAAGTTTCAGAGATCTACATAGCCATAGACTTGCTTGATTAGGCCAGCACTCATGAAAGAGTGCTGGCCTAATCCCGATTCTAGGAAGCGGTACTCATCTCCGTTCCAAAGCTGAAGAGCCAGTGCTGTCTGAAGACATCTCTGTGGTCATGTGGCCAGCATGACTAAATGCCAAAAGCGCACGGACTGCTGTTACCTTCCCACCAAAGTTGGTCTCTATTTTTCTACTTGCATTTTTTTTATGTGCTTTCGAACTGCTAGGTTGGCAGAAGCTGGGACAAATAACGGGAGCTCACTCTATTACACGGCACTAGGGATTCGAACCTCTGAACTGCCAACCTTTCAATCAACAAGCTCAGCATCTTAGCCACTGAGCCACTGTGTCCCTAAAAAGGAGAGATGGGGAGGATAATATGAATAGCCCTCCCATAGCTCCAATCTGGAGTCATCACCAAAGCTCAGAGATCAAGGATTTACCCAGGGATGAAATGCTCCCGGATCGGACGGGATCGCATGATCCGGTAGTGATGGCAGCTGCTGGTTCGGAGGACTGGTAGCAAAAATCCCTGGCCCCGCCCCCCTGCCTCTGCTGAGCCGCACCATCTGCAGAGGTTTTGGTTTTTTTACTTTTAAAAGCCGGTTTTGCTTCAGCCGAAACAGGCCTTTAAAAGTAAAAAACAGCAGAACCTTACTTGTACTCTTACTTGTTGAAAACATGTTTTCTACAAGTAAGAGTAGAGATTCTAAGGCACTTACCTGATTACTGATGACGCATGGCCACAGCCCAAAAGCAGTTTTAGTTTCAGCTAGACAGAATCAATCGCTCAGCTAATCTATTTCCTCGGTGATCAACTGGCTGGCTGAGGAACTCTGGGATTTGAAGTCCACAATAAAATAAAATAAAATAAAATAAAATAAAATAAAATAAAATAAAATAAAATAAAATAAAATAATAAAATAAAATATTTGTGCAGCTTTCTGAGATTTGGTGTGTTTCTGTAGTGTTTCACGCTAACTACACAAACACACAAAATCTCAATATGTATATATGTGTGTGTGTGTGTGTTAGTTGTGTGTGTGTAAAGTGTGAAAGTTGGTTTTGAGCTTTTTGTGGCTGTGTGAAGTGTGAAGTGCAGCTGCTTTTACATTGTGTGTAGTTAGTTGTGTTGTGTTGTGTGTGTGTGTACAGTGTGAAAGTTGGTTTTTGAGCTTTTTGTGGCTATGTGAAGTGTGAAGTGCAGTTGCTTTTACATTGTGTGTAAAATGTGTGTGTACAGTTGTGTTGTGTGTGTGTGTGTGTAAAGTGTGAAAGTTGGTTTTTGGTACCTCTTATTGTTTTTATATACTTTGTTTATTATTTTTATTATTTATTGTTATTGGCCACGCCCACCCAGCCATCTGACCACCAAGCTACGCCTACCAATTAAGCCACACCCACAGAACCGGTAGGGAAAATTTTTAGATTTCACCCCTGGATTTACCGTATTTTTTGGAATATAAGACACACTTCCCCCCCTAAAAGAGGCTGAAAATTTGAGTGCGTCTTATACTCCGAATGTAGCCAAAAACATAAAGCACAGAGGAGGTGATGGTCTGTGGCAATCCCTACTGCTTGGAACAGCTGACTGGGGGTATTCCAGGAGGTCAATCCACCAGCCAATCAGCTGCTCATGCTGAATCAGGCTGCAATAATATGCTGAAGCTGACCAGGCTGTTTGCTATTTGCTGCTAGGACTCAGCAGCAGCAATCACATCCAGAAAGAACACACAAGTAACTTATTCAGCAGGATTCAATAACTTCTCTTTATATATAATATAAAATAAATATACCATACCAAAAGCAGGTTTCCCAACACAAGCAAAACCCAAGCAGAGGAGAGGAGTTTCAGTTTTAGTTCCAGAGATCAGCACAGCATGCAGCTTTAGAACAGTTGAGCTAAGCCACGCCCAGGCTCCTTGCTGTCTCCTTCCTTGTTGCTCACACAGCAGATACTGTTTCAGTTTCCAAACAGCCCTCATCTCTCACAACCTGATAAGACGCTAGCCAGGGGAATACCAATGGATGCTGTTAGGCAGAGGCAGATTTTTTTTTCTTATTTTCTTATTTCTTATTTTCATCCCCAAAAATGAAGGTGCATCTTATACTCCAGAGCGTCTTATACTCCAAAAAATATGGTACGTTCTGCCAAATGCATGGGCCATTAACCAGGTTGTAGCTGGAACTAACAACTGTGAAACCATAGTTAATAAACCAGCTCCTTAATTTTTTGGGGGGAGGACCCTATCACCAGTAATAAAGTAATTTAACAACCGATTCTCTGCCCTAATGATTTCTTCCAACAACCAGTTTGCCAAACTGCTCAGAAAATGAACAACCGGTTCTCCCGAAGTGGTGCGAACTGGCTGAATCCCACCACTGCCTATCACTGCCTGGACAATACCACTCTAAAACCAGAGGAAATGCTTGGCTGAGAGAGAGAGATTCTTCCTAGCCAAGAAATGTCCTTTTTAAAAAAAAAGCCAGTTCTCTCAAATAGTAATGGGCTGTGGTACCCAGGAGGGATAATTTGGTCCATGGGAGTTACAAAACCTCAATAATTCCATTATCCATTTTCCTGTCTTCCAATTTTCATTAAACCCAACTGCTTATTCTGAACTCTCAAAGGAGCCAATATTATTTTTCCTTCCTGCCAATGTCAGGAAATGGCTGTCTTTGAAGACACACAAACACACATCCACACCTATTTTTCCCCCTCTACGATCATCCCAAGACGTATGCATTAAATTAACCAGTACACATTTAATTTAAAAGAGGAGAACTAGTTCTGCCTCTTTGGAGATGAGCTTGTCAGATTCAGGGTCCGTTTGGTCTTGATATTTCTGACAGCTACTTAATTAGGATGACAGCAAACTTTTGGGCTTCATAATGCGCATGAAGACATGTCAACTCCATGTTTGTAAAACTGGCGTTGGCATTGTGCCATTATATTCTCATTTTTATGATACTTATAACGGAACAACAGAATAACAGAGTTGGAAGGGACCTTGGAGGTCTTCTAGTCCAATCCCCTGCTCAAGCAGGAAATCCTACACCATTTCAGACAAATTATTGTCTAACATCTTAAAAACTCCCAGTGTTGGAACATTCACAACTTCTGGAGGCAAGTTGTTCCACTGATTAATTTTTCCAACTGGCAGGAAATTTCTCCTTTGTTCTAGATTGCTTCTCTCCTTGATCTGTTTCCATCCATTGCTTCTTGTCCTACCCTCAAGTGCTTTGGAGAATAGGTTGACCCCCTTTTCTTTGTGGCAGCCCCTCAAATATTGGAACACTGCTGTCATATCATCCCTTTTCTTTTTTTTATATAAGCCTTGTATAGATTGATGCCTCTTTATTGTTAGGGAATCACACATTCTAGAATTTTTAACCTGCATGGGAGTTCGGGGTCATGCACCCAACAAAACTAGAGGGCATGAGGACTGGAAAAGATTAAAACACTATGTTCAAAGGTGCCATCCAAGATTCATTTACATTGTACAAAAGGAAACCTTCTTCCTACCATTGGTTGGTCTTAGGAACTCTGCAGATAACCATTTTGCTGGGCTGGATGAGTTGCATGGGTTTGCTTCTGGATGCAATTCAGTTGCTAGTTATGACCTGCAAAGTCCCTCGTGGCATCAGAACTGGCTCCTTTAGGGATCACTTTATACATTCTAGATAATTTCCCTGCTAACATATACTGTATACCACACCATATTGCTGTTGTGGTCCGCCAGCACCCTGTGGAAGTGGCAGCGGAGTTGGACAGTGAGGAGGCTGGGGAAGACAATGAGCCAGTCCTGGAGTCAGGGAAAGGCCCGAATGAGGGCTCTGCATCGGAGGCAGAGATGGGGCCAGGGCCATCTGGGAGCGATGCACGAACTCCGGAGCCTCCAGAGGTAGACAGCACAGAGGCAGAGGAACAGGAGGAGCCTGTTCCTAGTGCACGCATGCGAAGAGCTGCCAGAAGGCAAGAGCAGCTAAAGCGAAAAGGATGACTTGAGAGTAAGGCCAGGAGATGATTGGCCCCTCCCATAAGGCTTAAAAGAGCAGCAACGGCCCTTGGGTTCTTTGTAGGAAAGCAATATTGCTGCAATTGTTGCTTATCTCCTGTTCCTGAACTTTGTGGGGTTCTTGCCAAGAAAAGTCTTTGGCGCATTGTCAAAGAAGACAAAGGTTTGTGATAAGGCAGAAAGACTTTTTCTGAAGGAATTTGTTTTGGACTTAATTTGGACAAAGCTGAGAATGAAGTAATTCTCAGCTGTTCTAATAAAATATGTTTGTTTAGGACTGATTGTGTCTCGTAATAACTACTTGGGCCTAGGTCGCAATAAGTGCTTTGCAGCACTGTTTAAGCTATTTTCAGTATCAGCCTATTGCCCCCCAATAATCTGGGTTCTCATTTTATCGATCTCAGAAGGATGGAAGGCTGAGTCGACCTGAAGCTGGTGAGAATTGAACTGCTGGTAGTGAGCAAAGTCAGCCTGCAATACTGCATTCTTCTAACCACTCTGCCACCATGGCCCTTAATAATGATTTGTTAAATCTACATTAACCTTGACATTAACTTTAACCTTGACTTTATTATACCACAAGTATCTATGCCATTCAAACCATAGATCATGTTCTTCTAACTCTAACTATCTTTTATTTCTCAGCAACGTCCATTCGTTTATCCAAATGAAATAAGAAGCTCCAAAATATAATTTCAGATCAGCTAAACCCAATCCTGCTCTTTGCCTCTTGGAATACTTTATTTATTTATTTATTTTTATTTATTTATTTGTCACAACATCATACAAAAAGATTATATAGTATATACACATATAAACATATATAGGAAGAAGAAAAGAAAAACAATAGGACAGGAACGGTAGGCACGTTTGTGCGCTTATGCACGCCCCTTATGGTCCTCTTAGGAATGAGGTGAGGTCAATAGTAGAAAGTTTTTGGTTAAAGCTTTTAGGATTATGAGAAGAGACCACAGAGTCAGGTAAGGTATTCCAAGCACTGATGATTCTGTTGCAGAAGTCATATTTTCTGCAATCTAGATTAAAGCGGTTGACATTAAGTTTAAATCTATTGGTTGCCCTTGTATTATTGCAATTAAAGCTGAAGTAGTCTTTGACAGGAAGGACATTACAATAGATGATTCTGTGAGTTAAACTTAGGTCTTGTCCAAGGCGACGGAGTTCCAAGTTTTCTAAGCCTAGGATTTCAAGTCTGGTGGGATAAGGTATTTTATATTTAACTCTTGGCTTTTTGCCTTGCCATAAAATGTTAGATGCATATTTTTGCCATTGTTTAAATAGCGGAGTACACCAATTGTCAAAACAAATATTGTCTGAAACAGAAACTGTTAAATTCGGGCAATAACGAGGCAGGAGACCAGGATAGTGACAACAGCTCTTTACTATATGGTGAACCCAGCAGCCCGGGCTGGGAAAACCCTCTCTTTATATACAGTTTAGCCGGAGGCTTCATCCAATCAGCAACGTGCTTTTTCCCGCTCAGTTTTCCCTCCACAACTTTTAAAGATACATTACACTCCTTCCCTCCCAGAGAACACTTTACCAATATTTACATAGAATTAACATCTTAGTTTTCAACGTAATCACGCAAGTAGACTGGGCGTCTCCTGACTCTTTCGGACCTGCGCAATTCATTTTCTGGGAGTGAGTCGAGCTGACCGGAGGGACTGTTTGTTCCTCTCAGCTCCTCCTCTAGGCCCTCCGGCCCTGGATTATTTGCAGAGTCGTCCCTGCTGCTTCCAGGAGGAACCGGTTGGCGTCGCTGGACTCCCTGGAACTCAGATAAGTCCCGCGTTTGCCCCGGGGTTGAGTCAGCTGTGTATTCAAACATGGGGTAGTCAGGGTCTGTTTTGTCTGATTCTGATTTACCGGTTATGCGTTTCCTTACTTGGTCTATGTGGCGCTTCCATACCCGGCCATCCTCTATCTCTACTAGGTATGATTTTGGTCCTGTTATCTCTAGGATTTTTCCTGCTACCCAGGTCGGGCCCTCGCTGTAGTTGTGTGCCCACACTAGGTCGCCTATTGCCATCCTTCTTGTTTTACCGTGTGCCCCTTTGTAACCATCTGGTGTGTAGTTTGGTTTAAACGGTCTAGTGGGCACCTAAGCTTCCGACCCATTAATAGCTCTGCCGGGCTGCGGCCAGTTGTTACACAGGGGGTTCTGTGTTGGACTGCTAGGAATGTATCGATTTTTGTTTGCCAATCGCCTGGCCTGATTCTGGACAATGCTTCCTTTGCGCTCCGAACGAAACGTTCTGCAAGGCCGTTCGTCGCAGGGTGGAAAGGCGCCGAGAGGACATGTCGGATGCCCTCCTCTGCCAAGTACCCCTCAAACTGGGTTGCCGTGAATTGCGGGCCGTTATCGGAGACTAGCGTATCGGGCAACCCGTGGGTTACAAATAGGTGCCGTAGGACTGAAATCACGGCCTCGGCTGTCATGGATCTCATGAGAATGATTTCCAGCCATTTGGAGTAGGCATCGACTACTACCAGAAAGGTTTGGCCGTGGAAGGGGCCGGCAAAATCGATATGGATCCTAGACCAAGGGCCCTGGGGTCTCTCCCATTCCCGAGTTGGGGCTGTTGGGGGTAGCGTTCTGGACTCCTGGCAGGCTTGGCATTTCCCTACCCTTTCAGCAATTTCCGTGTCCATTAAGGGCCACCACACATAGCTTCTCGCTAGACCCTTCATTCTCACGATCCCTGGGTGGCCTTCGTGAAGGAGCTCCAATACCTTTTCCCTCAATTTCTCCGGGATCACCACTCGATCCCCCATAGCAGGCACCCCTTGAGCTGAGAGTTCCCACGTTTTTACAAATTCTTTAAAACGCCGCCCGCAGCGGCCAACCTCTTGTACCCAACCAATTACAGTCCTTATTGTAATGTCCTTGTCTGAAGCCGAGCCACCTCTTTGGATGTGACTGGGCCAGAGTCCAAAGAGTCAATTAGCAGAACTGGTGTCCCTGGAGTGGGGTCTTCGATAGTCTCTGGTAACGGGCATCTGCTCAGGCGTCTGCATGCCTAATTCCTTCCTGGCCAGTGTAGTAGTTTGTAAGAATACGCCGCTAGAAAGATAGTCCATCTGGTCAGTCTGGGCGAAAGTGCCATGGGCGTTGGGCGGTCGCCTGCCAACAGGCCTAGCAAGGTCTATGGTCCGTGATGATTTCAAATCACGACCAAATACATATTCATGGAATTTCTTTACTCCGGAGACTATAGCCAAGGCTTCCTTATCAAGCTGGCTATAATTCCTTTCAGCTGATGACATGGTTCGGGAGTAGTATGCAATAGGGGCTTCTGTGCCATTTGGCAACCTGTGGCTGAGCACAGCCCCCACCCCATAAGGAGATGCGTCGCAGCTTAACACTAATGGCAGCGTGCCATTGTATTGGATAAGGAGGCTATCACTCGATAGGAGATTCTTTACCCCTTCGAATGCCCTAGCTTCCGCCTTTCCCCAGGACCATGCAGCCGTCTTTGCTAGTAGTTTATGAAGCGGCTCAGCTACTGTTGCCTTATTCCTTAAGAATACCGCGTAGAAATTGACCAGACCTAAGAATGCCTGTAACTCCGTTTTGTTCTTTGGAACCGGGGCCTTCCTGATGGCCCGTACCTTGCTTTCAGTGGGGTGAATCCCTTTTCTGTCTATCCTGTAGCCTAGGAATTCCACAGATTCAACCCCGATCTGGCATTTGTTCAGTTTAACTGTGAGACCGGCAGACCGGAAAATGCCCAAAACTTTTCGCAGCCTTACCCCTAATTCCTCTAGATTCTCAGCGGATACCAGTACATCGTCAAAGTATGGTACCACCCCTGGTAGTCCCTGCAATAGCCGCTCCATTAGGTTCTGAAATAACCCTGGAGCCACACTAACCCCAAACTGTAACCGGGTACACTTAAAAGCCCCTCTGTGAGTCACAATTGTCTGCGCTTCGGCTGTGCTGCTATCTACGGGCAGCTGTTGATAGGCTTGGGCCAAGTCTAGCTTGGCAAAAACTTGCCCTTGCCCCATTGAGTGCAGTAAGTGCTGTACCACCGGGACGGGGTAAGCACTCTTTTGCAACGCTTTGTTAAGCGTTGCCTTATAGTCAGCGCAAATCCGGACCGACCCGTCCGGTTTGACTGGGGTGACTATAGGGGTCTCCCACTTAGCATGGTCAACTGGCACTAGAATTCCCTGGTTTACTAGCTTGTCCAGTTCCCGGTCAATCCTGGGCTTTAGGGCGAACGGGACCCTCCTAGCCTTTAGACGGATAGGGGCAACTTGGGGGTCTAAGTTAAAAGAAATAGGGGTCCCCGTGTACTTGCCCAGGCAGTCTCTGAAAACGTCCCCAAATTCTTTCATGAGTGCGTCTTTGAGGTTGACTTCGTTTCTGAAGATTCCAGTCACTCCCATGCCCAATGCTCGGAACCAGTCCAGTCCCAACAAGCTTGGCAGGGTCCCATCGACTATGGTGATGGGCAGAGTTTTCTTGTATTGTCCATACTCGACGTGGACGGACGTTACCCCTCGAACAGGGATGCGATTCCCTTGGTAGTCTTGTACCTTTAATTTCTGTGGTTTTCAGCTTGCGCTTTGCGATGGCGGGTAAGGCTTTCACGAGTGTCCCAGGACATGATCGTGATCGCTGAGCCGTGTCCACCTCAATCGGCACGGCACCCCTCAATCTTTGCTTTGTAAAGATTTTTTCTAGGCGTGTTGTTGCGTGACCCACTCTCACGACAGTCTGATTCAACTTCGCGCCTTTTTTGAATTGACCAATCACGGGCTGCTTCGCCGTTCCCGCGCTCTGGTTGGTCAGTTTGAATTTTTGGCGGGAAGGTTGGGGTGCTCGACAGACCTGTGCTAGGTGCCCTTTCCTTTCGCACCGCCGACAAGTCGCATCTTTAAATTTGCATTGTTGTCGTTGGTGTCGCCCTCCACAACTCGCGCAGTCACCCCGGTCTTCTTTCTCCGGCCTCCCGGTGTGGAAGACTCCTTCCTCTTCCTCACCATCCGATTCGGCCTGGACCTCTTCATTGTGGACCGGGGTTGATTTCGCACCAGCCGTTGGTGCGACTTGCTTTTGTAGGGTTTCCGCCGCTTGGGTAGACATCTCATTAGCCCTGGCTTCATCCAAGGCGTTTGCCAGCGTCAGGTTGCTTTTGGACAGCAGCCGCCGTTGCAAACGGATGTCCCTAACCCCACGAATGAGTTGCTCCAGCAATGCCTCGTCCAAGTCTCGGAACTCGCAATGGTTCGTGGCTTTCCTCAGGGCTGCCATGTATACGCTGATGGACTCGCCCTCTTGCTGCCTACGCTCCCTGAATTCGTACCGTTGTACATACTTGGACGGCGTTGGTGCATAATGGGCTTTCAACAGGGTCTGTAGAGTCTGCCACGGTACCGATTGTACCGGCGTTGGCTCCGCCAACGATTCTGCGGTGTCGAAAACCTCTGGACCGCAGTGGCTCAGGAAATACGCTCGCTTCCTGTTGTCTGAGACTCCTTGGAGTTCGTTCGCCTCGAGGAAGCAGTCGAAACGAGCCATGTATGACCCCCATTTTTCCTTAGCTGGGTCGAATGGCACTGGCAGTGTGTAGCTGGACATCGCTGCTTTCCGCCCCTTGTTTGCTGGGTTCGCGTCTTCCTGGTGACTTCAGCTTTTTTCCTGGCGCTCTTAGCCTCGAGATCCCACCTTCGTCGCCAGTGTTAAATTCGGGCAATAACGAGGCAGGAGACCAGGATAGTGACAACAGCTCTTTACTATATGGTGAACCCAGCAGCCCGGGCTGGGAAAACCCTCTCTTTATATACAGTTTAGCCGGAGGCTTCATCCAATCAGCAACGTGCTTTTTCCCGCTCAGTTTTCCCTCCACAACTTTTAAAGATACATTACAGAAACATCATCTAGGCTCGTGATGGCGAACCTATGGAATGCGAAGCCATATTGGTGGACATGCGAACTCAGCTCCGGCACCCATGCGTGCGCCAGCCAGCTGATTTTCGGGCCTTCTGGGCCCACCAGAAGTCAGGAAACTCACAGTCCAACCAGTCCAAACCGACTGAATATCCTCTCTGTATAATTCACAGGGTTTTGTAAATTTTCCTCTAACAATTATTTATGCTTTCTGTGAACCACTGATCGATCTTGCCCATTTAATAAAATTCTCTCCAAAGTTCTGCTATGGTCCTGAACTTTAATCAGGAAACCAGTTCAAATCATCAAAGGCCTCTTCCACATCTAAGAAAATCAATTCAGCTCTTTTAAGTTCTATTTTTGATTGTATATAAAAAGAAGTTCCTTCTATCTTCAACCAGCCACTTTCCATTACTTTCAAAAACTACAATTCTAGATGCTGCTTGGAGGTAGCACAAATATGAAACACCTTATCTTTCTAAACGAGATATATGTACCCATAGCTCTTGGTTTATGACCACAAATGAGCCCAACATTTCTGCTGCTAAGTGAAACATCTGTGAAGTGGGTTTTGCCCCATTTTACAACTTTTCTAGCCAGAGTTTTAAGTGAGTCACTGTAGTTCTAAAGTTAGTGACACAGTTGTTAAATGAATTTGGTTTCCCCATTGACTTTGCTTGCCAGAGTGCGGTGGGGTGGCCTAGAGGTGGAGCTCTCGCCTCACAATCAGGAGTCTGTGAGTTCGATCCTAGATAGAGGCAGATATTTCTCTCTCTGGGCACGTTGATACTATATCTGCTGAATATAACCCCGCATTGCTGACAGGAAGGGCATCTGGCCAGTAGACACTCAGCTCTGTTCAGTTGCCTAGACTCCACCCCAGAAGGGATTATGGGGTTATTAAAAGGAGGTGATGATGATTGACTTTGCTTGTCAGAAGGTCGCAAACCGTGATCACATGACCCTGGGACATTACAACCGTCATAAGTACATGCCAGTTGCCAGGCATGTAAATTTTGATCACATGACCATGGAGATGTTTTGCAGTGGTGGTAAGTGTGCAAAATGGTTATAGTTAACTTTTTAGTTCTGCTGTAACTTTGAACTGTCACTAGATAAACTGTTGTAAGTCTAGGACTACTTATGCTAGATATCCCTAGTCTCTATATTTATTCCTAGTTATCTCTGAGAAATAAGCAAAAGTTTGCTAAAGTGCTGATGATAGAGATGGTGTTTATATGGCTGTCAATAGCTAAGATATTAAATAAGGGCTCCAGTAATGAACAATTATTGGCTTTGCCATAAATACACAGCCATCAAATTCTGGCATCTCAGCTCTCCGTGATAGATTGCTGTAGCTGATGGCAGCATTTGCATATCTGATCTTTTATTCCTAGATTTATTTAACGGCCATTGAAAATCCCTTTGGATTGGAATAACTCCATGCAGGTTAGCCTCACAAAACACAGCGACGACAATCCGTTTCAAGAGCAAATAGTTCCAGTGGGTTCGGCCAGCCGATAAACCGGAAAAATAGGATCACCAGGTGCAGCTAACTGGATTAGATTATGCTTAAAATCCATCATTACATTAACCTAATGGCCAATGATGGGAATAGCTTATTCTCAATTAGCTTGAGGCCCTCAAGGTGTTTTGCTTAGCAGTAGTTCTGAGGGTTTTGGCACAGAAATGTCACTTCTGCTGCAGAACTAAAAGGTGCAGATGTGACTGTTTACCCATCACACAATCCTGGATGAGTTGGGGGGGGGCGTTTGGAAGGGGCAGGGAAGGAGATGAGCTTTTTGTCAATGTGAGACAAACAGACTAGGAATTGCTCCGAGAAGGATTCACTCAAAACCCCCCAAAACTTTAACTTTAGACTGTCTACTGTTGACCTCACCCCATTCCTAAGAGGTCTGAAAGGGGCATGGATAAGCGCACCATCAATCAATCAATCAATCAATCAATCAATTTGTCAAGCCTCGTATTGTTGACAAGACAAGGAAACAAGGAAGCACAAGTGCGTGAAAGGTTTCTTTTAAAGTTGGTTGTTTGGTTGCTAAGTTGGGTCTGACTCTTGGCGACCCCATGGACCACAGCACGCCAGGCCAGCCTGTCCTCTGCTGTCCCCCAGAGTTTGCCCAAATTCATGTTCGTTGCGTCGATGACACTATCTAACCTTCTCATTCTCTTCTTCTCCTTTTGCCTTCAGTCTTGCCCAACATCAGGGTCTTCTCCGAGGAGTCTTCTTTTCTCATTTGGGGGCCAAAGAATTTGAATTTCAGCTTCAGGATCTGTCCTTCCAAAGAACAGTCTTGCTTGATTTCCTTTAGTCGTTAGTCTGAAGTCAATACAGAATTTTGGAAATTATAACAGCCTCCCTTCCGTACCATTGTCCCAGTCCTGCTTTCTGACTCTTCATTTTGCTGATGTGCAACCTGCATCAGAAACATCCATTGCAGTTTTGTGTTTTTCCTCCTTTCCTGAGACGCGATTTGTAAACATTTTAAAACTTGCAAGAGTGACTAGCAGAGATGGTATTCAGCCGGTTCGCACTGGTTAAGGCGAACTGGTAGCGGCGATCCCAGGTGGGTCCGCCCACCCGCCCAAGCTCCAAGTCATGCTATTTAGGCACGTTTTCGAGGCGGGGCAAATGTGCAGAAGGCATGTGCGTGCACAAACCATGCGTGCATGTGTGTGGTAAAGGTAAGTGAAATCCACCCCTGGTGACTATCCTTTAATCCTTGAACATTTTTTTTCTTCATTTTGGCAAGTTGGCCTGTTGCTTCTCATTATCTTAAACTGCTACAAACTCTCCTGAAATTAACACTGAGAGGGAGCGTAAAAAGGGAAAAACAAGCGAGTCAACAAATTGGAGTTGTGTTTTGGTTATCCTGATTATTTTTTTACCTCAGTAAACTATTGGTGTGTGTAGGAACGTGTTTGTGACAGGAGTATTTGGGAGAAGCTTGGTTTGGTTTGGCAAAACTCTGCCCACAACCTGGAGTTTGATCCTGACCGGGATCAAGGTTGAGTCTGCCTTCCATCCTTCGGAGGTTGATAAAATGGGGATCCTGATTGTTGGGGGGGTCAATACGCTGACAGTGTAAACCACCCAGAGAGTGCGGTAAAGCACTGTGGGGCGGTATATAAATCTTTTTTTTTTTTTTAATTCAAAAAGTTTTACAAAATTTTCCCCCCCCTTTCCCCCCCTCCTCCCCCCTCCCTTCACACACCCCCCCGACTTCCCGGAACGAGCACAAGGTATAGTTAAAAATAAAACAAACATATGCTAAAAAATTTTCGTCCCAACTTAATTATACCCTACAATCATCAATTCCTAACTTCCCCAAAACAATCAAAATAATACATCATAATCATTCAAAAACAGTCTGATAACTCTTAGTCTGATATCTCGTTGAATATAGTCAATCCATTTTTCCATTCCTTTAAGTATCTTTCTTGCGTATTGTCTTTCAAAAGGCTGATATCTTCGCCATCTCAGCCAAATTGGCAACTTTCAATATCCATTCTTCTATTGTTGGTACTTCTTTTTCTTCCAATATTGTCCTATTAGTAATCTTGCTGCAGTTATTAGATTTAAAATCAATTTAGTCTCAATTACTGTACAATCCGTAATAATTCCCAACAAGAAAAATTGCAGGAACTTTATCTTCTTTTCAGAACATTTTGTAAAATCCACCAAATTTTTATCCAAAAGGCCTTTATGTCCTTACAAGTCCACCAAATGTGAAAATATGTAGCGTCATCACAATTACATCTCCAACATTTTGCTTGCATTTCTGGATACATACACGATAATTTTTAGGATCTAGATGCCATCTATAAAACATTTTATAAAATTTTCCCTCAGATTCTGTGCCTCGTGAATTTAACATTTCTAACCCAAATTTTTTCCCAAGTTTCCAATAATATTGGCTCCTGAAAATTTTGTGCCCACTTTATCATACAGTCCTTTACCAAGTCCCTTTCAGAATCTATTTCAAGTAACACATTATACAATCTCTTTATATGCTCCTGAGACTGATTTCTAATTTGCTTTACCAAATTTCCCTCGTTCTGCTCTATACCAATTTTCTGATCTCCTTCCATCTAGCACGTAGTTGCTCATATTGAAACCAAGTATAATTTTTCCCTTCCTCTCTTAATACTTGCAGAGATTTTAACTGCAAATTACCTCTTTCAGTATACAAAAGATCTTTATATGTAATCATTTCCTGATTCTGTTCTATGTTTATATTTTCTATTGTATGTCTAGGACTTGCCCATATAGGAACCTTATAATTTAGTTTATAAGAATATTTTTTCCAAACACGCAGAAGAGCATTTCTTAGCACATGATTTTTAAAGGCCTTATCCACTTTTTTGTCATAAATTAAATATGCATGCCATCCATATAGCAAATCATAACCTTCTATATTCAAAATTCTGTCCTCTGTTAAATTAAATTAAGCGGTATATAAATCTAAGTGCTATTGCTATTGGTTTGAAGACATGAATTAGAAATGCTTTTGATCTATACATCTATGTGGAACATTTGTATTAATTTTTCCCCCTTTGCTTCTCCTCATCAGGACAAAAAACACTGAGGTTAACCAGGGGTGGTATTCATTTACTTTCCCTATTGGTTCATAAATTTGAGAGTGCGCACATGTGCACGTGCGTGCTCGCTTTGCTCACACATGCCCCGTCCATGCATGTATGTTCCGTGCATGTTTTTTGCTGGCTTCTGCGCATGCTCCTGGCTTCAAAAATGTGCCTAAATAGGATGGCATAGAGCTGGGGCAGGTGAGTGGGGGTGGGCCGACCCGAGATTTCCGGTATCGGTTCAGGCGAACCTGTCCAAACCGACTGAATATCACCTCTGAGGCTGATCGTGAAATACTTATTCATTTTGTTAGGTTTTGAACTTCTGATTGAAGAAGAGGACTCAAATTCTCATCTCCCAGGGATTTCCTTGCTCCTGCTATCTTCACTAGTGACCTTGAGGTGACAGGAACATATGGACTTTATTGAGCAACTAATTAAAGGAACATCAATATCCATTACAGCTCCTGTACTAGGGGATGTTAATTCTGAAGGTCCTGCAGGGTTTCTTGAAGAGATAAATTTTCTGAGTGAGAGATAGGAGCAAGGATTACTCAACTCAATCTGAACTGCGGTTTAGAATTTTCTAATTCTAAGTGTTGGAAAGGATCCATTCCAGTGGTGGTATTCAGCTGGTTCCATCCAGTTCAGGTGAACTGGTAGCGGCGGCTGCGGGAGGCTCTGCCCACCTGCTTGGACATCATCACATCCTGTTTTCGATGCTCTGTGCATGCGCGGAATGCCCTGTGCAGGCATGGAGGTGGTACATGCACTCACTTTTGCAAACCGGCAGCGAAGATAAGTGAATACCAACCCCTGATCCGTTCCAATAAACAAAAAACACAATTTTTAATATTGTAATGACAAAAAAACCCAACACAGTCGTAGGCTGTATTAACAGAGGGATAGAATCAAGATCACAGGAAATGTTGTTGTTGTTGTTGTTAGTTGCAAAGCTGTGTCCGACCCATCGTGACCCCATGGACAATGTTCCTCCAGGCCTTCCTGTCCTCTGCCATCCTCTGGAGTCCATTTAAGCTCACACCTACTGTTTCAGTGACTTCATCCAGCCACCTCATTCTCTGCCGTCCCCTTCTTCTTTTGCCCTCAATCATTCTCAGCATTCGGCTCTTCTCCAGGGAGTCCTTCCTTCTCATTAGGGGGCCAAAGTATATAAGTTTCCTCTTCAGGATCTGGCCTTCTAAAGAGCAATCAGCATTGATCTCCGCTGCTGATTCAGTTCTACAGAGGAATTATTGAGTCTGTCATTTGCACCTCTATAACTGTCTGGTTTGGTTCTGAAACCCAACAAGAAAGACACAGACTTCAGAGGATAATTGGAACTGCAGAAAAAATAATTGCTACCAACCTGCCTTCCATTGAGGACCTGTATACTGCACGAATCAAGCAGAGGGCTGTGAAAATATTTACAGATCCCTCACATCCTGGACATAAACTGTTTCAACTCCTACCCTCAAAACGACACTATAGAGCACTGCACACCGGAACAACTAGACACAAGAACAGTTTTTCCCTGAAGGCCATCACTCTGCTAAACAAATAATTCCCTCAACACTGTCAAACTATTTACTAAATCTGCACTACTATTAATCTTCTCATAGTTCCCATCACCAATCTCTTTCCACTTATGACTGTATGACTGTAACTTTGTTGCTGGCAATCCTTATGATTTATATTGATATATTGACCATCATTTGTGTTGTAAATGTTGTAACTTGATGAACGTATCTTTTCTTTTATGTACACTGAGAGCATATGCACCAAGACAAATTCCTTGTGTGTCCAGTCACACTTGGCCAATAAAAAATTCTATTCTATTCTATTCTATTCTATTCTATTCTATTCTATTCTATTCTATTCTATTCTATTCTATTCTATTCTATTCTATTCTCTAGGACAGACTGGTTTGTTCACCGTGAAGTCCAAGGGACTTGCAGGAGTCTTCTCCAGCACCATAGTTCAAAGGCCTCAATTCCAATTGTTCTAATCTCAATGGTTAAAACAATTAATCAGTGGAACAACTTGCCTTAAGAAGTTGTGGGTGGTCCAATACTGGAAGTTTTTAAGAAGTGATTGGACAGCCATTTGTCTGAAATGGTATAGAATTTCCTCCTTGAGCAGAGGGTAGGGCTAGAAGACCTCCAAGATCCCTTCCAACTCTGTCGTTTTGTTAATTGATTGCTCTGCGGCTGATTCTCATAATATGCTTAGCTCTACTTGAGTGCAGTTCTTGAACTAGAATCTTAAACTTTCTGGGTCATCTGCCCATGAAGCTTCGTTATTTGGGGGATACATTTGAAATATCTGCCAGCCCCTCCAAAAAAGTGACTAGACAAACATATAAAGGCAGTGGTGGCATTCAGTTGGTTCGGAAAGGTTTGGGTGAACTGGTAGCAGTGACTGAGGGTGGGGGTAGTGGGACCACCCACCTGCCCCAGTGTAATCCCGTCCTATTTAGCCACGTTTTCAAGGCTGGCCGCAAGTGTAGAAGGGTCATGTGCAAGCAAAGCACATCTGTGGAAGGCCGGGCGCATATGTGGAAGGCATGGGCAGGCCTTCAACCAGTGATAAGAATATGTGAAACCCACCTCTGTATACAGGTAGTCCTTGACTTACAATCATTCATTCAGCAACCATTTAAAATTACAGTGGCACTGACTGCTTTTCACATTTATGACCATTGCAGCATCCTTGTGGTCACATGATCAAAATTCAGAAGCTTGGCAACTGGCATATACCTATTTATGATTGTTGCAGTGTCCTGGGGTCACGTGATCCCCTTTTGTGAACATCTGACAAGCAAAATCAGTGGAGAAGCCAGTTTCACTTAACAACCGTGTTACTAGATTAATAGAATAGAATAGAATTTTTTATTGGCCAAGTGTGATTGGACACACAATGTTGTGCCTCGCTCGCCCCCCTCTCCGCAGCCGGGCCCCTCTCATCTCCTGCTATCTCAGCCAGAGACTGATAGTGCAGAAGAATGTCCTGGCATGCCTCCAGCCCCCAGTCCTGGCACCATGCCCGGACAAACCGAGCAAACAAACCTCCCCCCGATAGCATGTGCGCCTGAAGCCAGCCACGAGCTGGAATTGCTGGCAGCTGGGGACGAAATGATGCAGTGGATAGATCCACGCTTCCGGAGAATGGAAAGGCGACGTCAGCAAAAGGAAGGGAGGGGCAGGCCTGGATAAGTGCTGAGTCATGGAGCCACACCCCATGGCCTATATAAAGGATCTGCTTTCTGGCATTCTTTGAGTCAGGCAAAGTCTAATTTGGATTGCTGAAGTCACATCCTGGTCTCCTGCCTGCCCTGAGAATTCTGACAGAACTTTGGCAAAGCTGCAGAGGCTTTGCGGCCACGCTTGATACGGACTTCCCTGACCCGGCCTTCAGAGGAGGAGTGAGACACGACACACAAGGAATTTGTCTTGGTGCATAGGCTCTCAGTGTACTTTTAATACAATTATTAGTTGTTGTTGTTTTTGGTTTGTTTTTGCATTTATATCCCACCCTTCTCCGAAGACTCAGGGAGGCTTACACTATGTTAGCAATAGTCTTCATCCTATTTGTATATTTATATACAAAGTCAACTTATTGCCCCCAACAATCTGGGTCCTCATTTTACCTACCTTATAAAGGATGGAAGGCTGAGTCAACCTTGGGCCTGGTGGGACTAGAACCTGCAGTAATTGCAGGCAGCTGTGTTAATAACAGACTGTCTTACCAGTCTGAGCCACAGAGGCCCCCATTATTAGTGCAATAATACAATGCTAAAATAATACAATGCTAAAATAATACAATGATAAAATAATTCAATTATTGCAATGATTCACTTAACATTTGTGGAAGAAAGGTTGTAAATTGGGGTAAAACTCACTTAACAGCTGTCTTGCTTAGCAACAGAAATGTTGAGCTCAGTTGTAGTTGTAAGTCAAGAACTAGCTGTATCCACCAGAAATGTCATGGTGATATCTTTCTTATCCATCATTTCCCCAAAACGTCTACCGTGTTTCCCCGAAAATAAGACCGGGTCTTATATTAATTTTTGCTCCAGAAGACATGTTAAGTCTTATTTTCTGGTTAGGTCTTATTTTTGGGGAAAATAGAATAGAATAGAATAGAATTTTTATTGGCCAAGTGTGATTGGACACACAAGGAATTTGTCTTGGTGCATATGCTCTCAGTGTACATAAAAGAAAAGATACCTTCATCAAGGTACAACATTTACAACACAAATGATGGTCAATATATCAATATAAATAATAAGGATTGCTTATGTGATAATGTCAATCAGTCAAAACTTTGTGGGGAAGCTTTTTTGGAATTTAGCAAAATCAGCAAGGCTGTGTAACTGTAAATCCCAATATATTATTCAGGTTACCGTTTTTTCCATTACTGTTTTTCCTAAAGGTTTGTAGAATAGAATAGAATAGAATAGAATTTTATTGGCCAAGTGTGATTGGACACACAAGGAATTTGTCTTGGTGCATATGCTCTCAGTGTACATAAAAGAAAAGATACGTTCATCAAGGTACAACATTTACAACACAATTGATGATCAATATATCAATATAAATCATAAGGATTGCCAGCAACAAGTTATAGTCATACAGTCATAAGTGGAAAGAGATTGGTGATGGGAACTATGAAACGATTAATAGTAGTGCAGATTCAGTAAATAGTCTGACAGTGTTGAGGGAATTATTTGTTTAGCAGAGTGATGGCCTTCGGGAAAAAACTGTTCTTGTGTCTAGTTGTTCTGGTGTGCAGTGCTCTATAGCGTCGTTTTGAGGGTAGGAGTTGAAACAGTTTATGTCCAGGATGCGAGGGATCTGCAAATATTTTCACGGCTCTCTTCTTGATTCGTGCAGTATACAGGTCCTCAATGGAAGGCAAGTTGGTAGCAATTATTTTTCTGCAGTTCTAATTATCCTCTGAAGTCTGTTTTTCTTGTTGGGTTGCAGAACCGAACCAGTCAGTTATAGAGGTGCAAATGACAGACTCAATAATTCCTCTGTAGAACTGGATCAGCAGCTCCTTGGGCAGTTTGAGCTTACTGAGTTGGCGCAGAAAGAACATTCTTTGTTGTCCTTTTTTAATGATGTTTATGATGTTAGCTGTCCATTTGGGATCTTGCGATATGATAGAACCCAGAAATTTGAAGGTTTCTACTGTTGGTACTGTGTTGTCAGGTATTGTGAGAGGTGGAAGTATGGAAGGGTTTTCCTAAAATCTACCACCATTTCTACGGTTTTGAGTGTGTTCAGTTCCAGATTGTTTTGGTTGCACCACAAGGCTAGTCGTACGACCTCTCGTCTATATGCGGATTCGTCATTGTCTCGAATGAGACCAATCACTGTTGTGTCATCTGCGAACTTCAGTAGCTTAACAAATGGATCATTGGAGATGCAGTCATTGGTATACAGAGAGAAGAGAAGTGGGGAGAGCACCCAGCCTTGGGGGGCCCCTGTGCTAATTGTACAGGTATTTGATGTGATCTTGCTTAGCTTCACCTGCTGCTTCCTGTTTGTTAGGAAGCTTGTGATCCACTTACAAGTCTGTTCCGGTACCTGTAGCTGGTTTAGCTTAGTTAGAAGAATGTCTGGAATGATGGTATTGAATGCTGAACTAAAGTCTACAAAAGGACCCTTGCATAGGTCTTTGGAGACTCAAGATGTTGTAGGATGTAGTGCAGAGCCATATTAACAGCATCATCTGTTGATCTATTTGCTCGGTATGCAAATTGCAAGGGGTCTAAAAGCGGATTCGTGATGGTTTTCAGGTAGGAAAGCACTAGCCTTTCAAAGGTTTTCATGACTACAGATGTTAGAGCAACTGGTCTGTAGTCATTCAGTTCCTTGATGGTGGGCTTCTTGGCACTGGGATGATGGTAGGCGTTTGAAGCAAGAAGGAACATAGCACATCTCTAGTGATTTATTGAAAATATGGGTGAAGATGGGGCCAATTGGTCAGCACAGACTTTTAAGCAAGAAGGAGTTATCTTGTCTGGGCCTGGAGCTTTTCCTGGCTTTTGTCTGTGAAATAGGTCCTGCACTTCCTTTTCTGTGATCACTAGGGGTTGTGAACCCAATGAAATGGGGTCAGGTGTAGGAGGCTTGGCTGTTGTTGGTGTGTCTGAGATGGGGGTTGTGGAGATAGGTGGCTGTAGTTTCCTTTCAAACCTGCAGTAAAACTCATTCAGGTCATCTGCCAGTTGTTGATTACCTTCAGCCTGGGAAGGAGGTTTGCCATAGCCGGTGATATTTTTAAGAGTTTTCCACATGTTTGCTGGTTCATTTGCTGAAAATTGATTCTTTAGCTTTTCAGAGTAGCTTCTTTTGCTGCTCTTATCTCCTTGTTAGTGCATTTCTGGCCTGATTGTACAGCATTTTATCACCTTTTCTGTAGGCTTCCTCTTTGGAATGTCGTAGCTGCTTAAGTTTAGGTGTAAACCAAGGTTTGTTATTACTGTGTATTCGCAAGTTCCTTGTAGGTACACATAGGTCTTCACAGAAGCTGACATATGATGTTACAGTATCTGTGAGTTCATCCAGGTCTGCAGAGGTATCTTTAAAAATATTCCAATCAGTGCAGTCAAAACATGCCTGTAGCTTTAATTCTGATTCCTCCGTCCAGGTTTTCACTGATTTAATTATTGGTTTTATGGCTTTAAGTCTTTGCCTGTAAGCAGGTACAAGGTGAATCATGCAATGATCAGAGTGTCCTACAGCTGCACGTGGTAAAGACCGATAGGCATCTTTTAGTGTTGTGTAGCAGTGGTCTAGAGTATTCTTGCCTCTGGTGGGACAATTGACATGCTGAAAGTATTTTGGTAGTTCTTTCCTTAAGTTTGCCTTGTTTAGATCTCCCAAAACAATGGCCAGTGAATCAGGGTGTTTGGCTTCAGCCTCCATGATTACAATACAATACTAAATGCATCCATCTGGCTGACAATCTTAATTGGGGCTTATTTTGGGGGTCGGGCTTATATTACAAGCATCCTGAAAAATCATGCTGGGACTTATTTTCTGGTTGGGTCTTATTTTCAGAGAAACAGGGGTATTTACATTATGAATTTACCACAGTAGATGGTAGAGGTGTGAGACTGATATAGCTGAATCCCTGAAAGTCCCCGATATCTGTCTATAACCAATGCACCGTCAAACTGCTCTCCTCCCTCTCTTTGTCATCTTTCTTTAAAAATTTAATGCATTTTAAATAATTAAATGACAACTCATTAATTTAGCCCCTGTCTTCCCCCAGACAAACCAAGGCAATTCATTTAGTATTTGCTGAAGCTTGTCAGCTTAGCTCTGCCAGATGTTTTCTGCATGTGAAAGTGAGGTTGAGAATAGACTGCGGACAAGAATGGAGGTGGGTGAGATTTACGGGGTCGGATTTGCATAATGGACCATATTTCAGGGGTGGGATTCAAAAATTTTAGCAACTGCTTCTCGGTTGCTGGGTGAGTGTAGCCATGGTGGACTTGGGCCTACTCAACCTCCTGCACCACGGTGGTGATGAGGGTGTTTTTGCCCTCCCCAAGCTCCGGAGGCTTTCCTTGAGCCTCTGGGAAGGTGAAAACAGCCTCCCCCGGGCTCCAGAGGTGAACTGGAGGCCGGAAATGGGCTCGTTTCTGGACTTCTGGGAAGACCCTTTTTTGCCCTCCCCAGGCCTCCAGAGGTTTTCCTTGAGCCTCCGGGAAGGTGAAAATGGACTCCCCCGGACTCCAGAGGCCAGAAATGGGATCGTTTCCGGAGTTCTGGAACTTCCAGGAGGCCTGTTTTTCACCCTCCTAGAGCCTCCCCGCAGGCACTGCACTTACCTGGCATCCAAAATGGGCCGTGTGGAGACTCCTGGGAGTGGCGGGGTGGGGCGGGTGGGAGCAGCCAATCCTTGGAACTACCGGTTCGACGAACCAGATGTAAAATTAGCTTCCGGTTTGCCCAAACTGGTGTGAACTGGCTGAATCCCACCCCTGCATTGCCTTCGAGACTGTTCAGACTTTTGACATGATTCCTAAAGCAAGACACAGCCATTGGTGCCAACTGGATTCTCAACTTGACTGATAGTAGAACAGCCGAACAAATTGCAAAAAAGAATGTCACTCCTAGGGGCCTCTTGTGGCTCAACAGGCTAATGCAGCCTGTTATTAACACAGCTGCCTGCAATTACAATTACTGCAGGTTCGAGTCCCACCAGGCCCAAGGTTGACTCAGCCTTCCATCCTTTATAAGATAGGTAAAATGAGGACCCAGATTGTTGGGTGGGGGGGCAATACAAGTTGACTTTGTATATAATATACAAATGGATGAAGACTATTGCCTTACACAATGTAAGCCGCCCTGAGTCTTCAGAGAAGGGCGGGATATAAATTCAAATTAAAAAAAACCAACTCAGATTTTGACTAACTGGGCTAGTATCTGGATTTCCATGATGCCACTCTGCCCATGGAAACAATTCTTGGTGGTCCCCCCCAAGCTCCAGTTTCTGAATTATATTTAAAATCTCCTGTAATTTTAGCAAAATTGAGCAAAAAATATATTTTTTTGAGTCTTTATCCACCTGTCCTCCAAGAGACAGAAAGAAGGATAGGTGGTAGAGAGGTAAAGTAAAGGTAAAGGTTCCCCTCACGTGAAGTATTCGTGCCACTTTATAATGCCTTGGTAAGGCCACACTTGGAATATTGCATCCAGTTTTGGTCGCCACGATGTAAAAAAGATGTTGAGACTCTAGAAAGAGTGCAGAGAAGAGCAACAAAGATGATTAGGGGACTGGAGGCTAAAACATATGAAGAACGGTTGCAGGAACTGGGTATGTCTAGTTTAATGAAAAGAAGGACTAGGGGAGACATGATAGCAATGTTCCAATATCTCAGGGGCTGCCACAGAGAAGTGGGAGTTGGGCTGTTCTCCAAAGCACCTGAGGGTAGAACAAGAAGCAATGGGTGGAAACTAATCAACGAGAGAAGCAACTTAGAACTAAGGAGAAATTTCCTGACAGTTAGAACAATTAATAAGTGGAACGACTTGCCTGCAGAAGTTGTGAATGCTCCAACACTGAAAATTTTTAAGAAAATGTTGGATAACCATCTGACTGAGATGGTGTAGGGTTTCCTGCCTGGGCAGAGGGTTGGACTAGAAGGCCTCCAAGGTCCCTTCCAACTCTGTTGTTATATTATATGTGCTAGTCAATCCCGACTCTAAGGGGCGGTGCTCATCTCTGTTTCAAAGCTGAAGAGCCAGCACTGTCCGAAGACATCTCTATGGTCACGTGGCTGGCATGACTCAACGCCAAAGGCGCACAGAACGCTGTTACCTTCCCACCAAAGGTGGTCCCTATTTTTTCTACTTGCATTTTTTACATGCTTTCGAACTGTTAGATTGGCAGAAGCTGGGACAAGTCACGGGAGCTCACCCTGTTACACAGCAGCACTAGGGATTCGAACTGCTGAACTGCTGACCTTTCGATCGTCAAACTTAGCATCTTAGCCCCTGAGCCACCGTGTCCCCTGGTAGAAAGGCAGCCCTCCACTTACACTAGTTTGGTTAATGATGATTTGAAGTTACAACGGCACTGAAAAAAGTGACTTATGAGCATTTTTCACACTTACGACCATTGCATCATCCCCACAATCAGGCAATCAAAATCCAGATGCTTGGCAACTGACTCATATTTATGACGGTTTCAGTGTCCTGGGGTCATGTGATCTCCTTTTGTGACCTCCTGACAAGCAAAGTCAATGGGGAAGCCATATTCACTTACCAACCGTGTTACTCACTTAATGACTGCAGTGATTCACTTAATAACGGTGGCAAGAAAGGTCATAAAATGGGGCAAACTCACTTAACCAATGTTTCAATTAGCAGCATAATTTTTTTTTTAATCTACATTTATATCCCGCCCTTCTCCGAAGACTCAGGGCGGCTTACAGTGTGTAAGGCAATAGTCTCATTCTATTTGTATATTTACAAAGTCAACTTATTGCCCCCAACAATCTGGGTCCTCATTTTACCTACCTTATAAAGGATGGAAAGCTGAGTCAACCTTGGGCCTGGTGGGACTAGAACCTGCAGTAATTGCAGGCAGCTGTGTTTTAATAACAGGCTATCTTACAGCCTGAGCCACCACGGGCTCAGTTGTGGTCGTTAAGTCGAGGACTGCTGATATTCTTCCATCTTTGGGCATATAATAACAGCCTTGCTGCATTTACCATATATTAAAACCAATTGTTCATGAGGTTCATTTAGCGCAATATTAATGCTATATCAGGGTTTTCAATTCAATTGCATAGAATGTGGATGTGTTTTTGTGTTTTATTTTTATAGTTATAATCAGGGGTGGGATTAAATTTTTTTACCACCTGGTTCTCTGCCCGGTTGCTGGGGGGCGTGGCCATGGTGGGTGTGGCCTACTTGGCCTCTTGCAGAATTGGGGGGGGCATTTTCGCCCTCCTCAGGCTCCGGAGACTTTCCTCGAGCCTCCGGGAGGATGAAAACAGCCTCCCCCGGGCTCTGGAGGCCCTCTGGAGGCTGGAAACGGGCCTGTTTCCAGACTTCTGGAACTTCCGGGAGGCCCATTTTTTGCCTTCTTAGAGCATCTGCATGGGCCCTGCATTTACCTCGCATCCAAAATGGGCCACGGGGAGACTCCTGGGAGGGGTGGGGAAGGGTGGGTGGGGCCAACCAGTCCTTGCAGCTACTGGTTCAGCAAACCAGATGTAAAATTAGCATCCGGTTCACTGGAACTGTTCCGAACTGGCTGAATCTGATTATATTGTACACTTAAGATGGCATTTAATTTCGTTGTACAAGGTGCAATGACAATAAACTAAACTGAACTAAATAAAACTTTTTCTAGATGACTGTCCACAAGTCCTACAAAGGAAAATTCCACCTTCATCTGAATATTAATTTTTAAAAACCCTCTGGGTCACTGCATGTATCTGGGTCCAATATATTTTGATTTTTCACCATAGTAAGCAACTCTGTTCTGTGTTTCTCTAAATTGTAGGCAGCCCCAGTGTTTGTTTATGCTGGCATTCTCATCTTTATGCCGAATGTGTCCGAGTGGAACTTGTTCTGTCCCCCCTTCGCCTCCCTCTGGGTGATGGCTTAATTAGTCGGCACTATCAGCTCTGGCAGCAGAATAGTGAGCGTCTGCCAAGTGTCTCTGTTATCTCCCTCAACACCGATCAGTCACCCAGGAACAAACTTCAGCTCTTAGTTAATCAGTTGATTTGCCTGCTCCGAAGAGACACAGCAACTCTTGCTGCCTTTATATCCTGTGGGATGTGGCTCCATGACTCAGCACTTCCTAGGCCTGCCCACCCCTGCTTCTGTTGTTCCCGCCTCTCCTGCCTACAAAACCTAGGGTCCAGCCAGGCCTGATTGCCATCAGCTGGGTCTGGAGGAGTGGCCTGGGGGGGGGAAAGAGTCAGGGGACGGAGGCCTCGTTATATCCTCCACCTGGCCTGCCTCTGGCTCCTGGAGCTGAGCCAGGGAAGCCGGTGCTCCAGAGGTAAGTCCTGATGGCCCTTCCCCCTCACTTTCTGAGTCACTTCCTGGCAGGGGCCCCCGGCTCGGGGGGCGCAGACACAACAAAGCAACTCTCCTCTGTGTTTCTCTAAATTGTAGGCAGCCCCAGTGTTTGTTTATGCTGGCATTCTCATCTTTATGCCGAACGTGTCCGAGTGGAACTCTTCTTCTGGGGTAAAGCCGGTTTTGAAGCAGGAGGTATCACAAATTAACTTCCTTGCGCATCGGTTCCAGGGCTGTGCTAAGCTTCAAAGGGATGTTTGATACAGCACAACAGGGCAAAGAAGCTCGCACTGAGTAGGAGGCAACATCTGGCTGGCCTTTTCCACTGAAAGCACTGAGGCAGATGCTTCCCTGGAAGGCTTGGTGCAATTGCTTTGAAATCCTTCCCAGATCGGCGAGAATCTTATATGCACAAAGATGGGGAAAGGCATCCTAATTTCCATAACGGAAAGACGGATGATACAAAAGGAATGAAATAGGCAGAGGTCACAAAATCAACTTGTTTTTAATTGATGAGAAGAGTTTAACAGAATAACAGAATTACAGGTAGTCCTTGGTGTAACCGCAGTTAAGAGTTGGAAGGGACCTTGGAGGTCTTCTAGTCCAACCCTCCGCTAGGTAAATTTATCTAGCTTTGTTCCCTTCAGGGAACCACTTCTGGATTTTATACTTGGGAACTGAAAATAAAAAATGGAACTCTAATTTTATAATCTTCCTTCAGGAAGGCATTGTTTTGACAATTAGAACAATTTTGTGGTTATAGAAGTGGCTTAAAATATTTTAGAAATGCAAAGGAAAATGCTGAGGTTGTAACTTTTAAAAATATATTCTACTGCACTGAAAAAAAATGGGAAGGCACTCCTTTTTTTAAAAAAATCCCTTTTAATTTCTTTCTGCACATTTTTCTTCTCTAACTTTTTCCTGAAGGAAGATCATAAACACAGTCATGGTTTCACTTAGCGACTGCTTCTCTTACTGACCAAGATGCTGGTCTCAACTATGGTTACTAAATAAGGATTATCTGTACTCTCTATAATAGCTTTGCATTGTCATAGCTATGCATTGTGAAAGGGAACCTTTGCACGCAGACCTCTTCCTGTTTAAGATTCTTTGCCATTATTAGAATTCTAGTTACAGATTTGAACTGTGAACAAGAAGGCATGTTGGGGGTATGATGGCCCAGTGGTTAAAGGTGCTGACCTTGTTAGGTGGCAGCCCAGGATCAAGCTTGAGCATCATGTGACGGGGTGAACTCTCGTTACTTGCTCTAGCTCCTGCCCACCTAGCAATTTAAAAGCATGCAAATGCGAGTAGATAAATAGGTACCACTTTGGTGGAAAGGTAACCCGTGTTCTGAGCATCTAAGCATATAGTCATGCTGACCACATGACCACAGAAGTCATGTGGTCCCTCAGCTAGGAAACAGAGAGGAACACTGTCCCCTAGAGTCAGACATGACTCGACGGGGGAAACTTTTATTTTTACCTTTTATGCACGGAAGAACAATGCCGTGGTGACGCAGTGGTTAGAATGCAGTACTGCAGGCCACTTCTGCTGATTGCCGGCTGCCTGCAGTTGTTCGATTCTCACCGGTTCAAGGTTGATTTAGTCTTCCATCCTTCCTAGGTCGGTAAAACGAGGATCCAGATTGTTGGGGGCAATACGCTGACTCTGTAAAATCGCTTAGAGAGGGCCGTAAAGCTCTGTGAAGTGGTGTATAAGTCTAAGTGCTATTGCTATTGCTGTTATCCGTACTTAGGAGTTGTGGTGGCACAGTGGTTACATTGCAGTATTGCAGGCTAATTCTACCGACCGCAAGCAGTTCGATCCTCACTGGCTCAAGGTTGACTCAGCCTTCCATCCTTCTGAGGTCGGTAAAATGAGAACCCAGATTGCTGGAGAGCAACAGATTTTGACTCTGTAAAACTGCTTAGAGAGGGCTGTAAAGCACTGTGAAGTGGTATATAAGCGCTATTGCTATTGCTTGTTTCAACGCCCTTTTCACATGGATACCAAATGCAGGCGGTAAATGGTGAACTATAACAATGGCACCAGTACTGTGTTACGGCAAACCGTGGTGAAGGATTCCTTCTTGCACACTTCCCTCCTGATCTAGTAACCATGACAGAGACCTGGTTCCCTGTCCTAATTCGCACTTGACTTAATCCTGTCTGATTCAACGGAATGGTTCTTAAGAAAATCCCTCTTAATTCTTTCTGACAAAAACAAAAGGAATATTACTTGCCTTGAGGAAGCAGGATGACACTGAGACAAGGTTCCATAGACCTAATCAATAACAGGCCAATAAAAAAATCTATTCTATTCTATTCTATTCTGTTCTGTTCTGTTCTATTCCATTCCATTCCATTCCATTCCATTTGTTTGGGTAATGCAAGAAAATGACCAAGGATCCCACAGCGCCCCCCCTCCTCCTCCAACCCCACATCCTTCTAGCACTGATCATGTTACCTACTTTGACTAATGAAACTTCTTAGGGGTGGGTTCTACTTACTTTTACTACCGGTTTGCATCATGCCTGCACTGAAGAAGCTTCTTGGATGAGAAGCGAAATGTCTTCAAAAGAAAAAAACAAAAGCAAAAAAATCCAGTTGCCTTCTTAAAAAAGCACCTTTGGGACAACCATGACCTGGATGACTTGAGAATCTCTACAGACTGATATTAATTCCACTTCTGTGTCCAAAGCACTGAAGAGCTTCAATGCTGAAAGGATCGTGTCATCACCATTGCGCAGGGGATGCCCACTTGGGGCCTCCTTTTGTGTCCCTGTTAGGTTGCCCATCAAAGTGGTACCCATTTATCTACTCACAGTTGCATGCTTTCAAACTGCTGGATGGACAGGAGCTAGAGCGAGTGGCGGGAACTCACCCTGCCACGCTGCAGCAATCAGGTTTCGAACATGAGCCTGCTTAGCATCAGCCCAGCGTCCTAACCACGTGAGCCACCATGCTCCTAGTTGAGAACTACCTGCATAGCAATGAGGTTTAGGCAGTAGGGGATTTCAAATCCCACTCCCCTTTGTAGGAGCTAAATTGCCTCTTGAACTCATGAGTTCCTCTCCGCTGACTAAACATTGGCCTGCAAATAAAGTGAGAGCCATTAGCTGCATTTAGTATTAAGTAAAGAAGTAAGTGCACACAATCTTTCTATTCAAACAGTTCTCCAAATGTTCATTAATTAAATGGAAAACAGATGAGGCTCATTAGCTAGTGATATAAATCCTGCCGGTATGTTTTACCCTTAATCTTAACATAATTAGTATCTTCCATATTATCTACCGCAAGAAAATGGACACAGGGCAGGGGTGGGTTCTACTTACCTTTCCTACTGGTTTGCATCGTGCCTGCGCGATACAAACCGGTAGTAAACCGGTAGTAAATCATGACCATTGTGAAGCTTCTGCGCATGCGCAGAAGAGTTTTGATGACGTTTGGGCCAGTGGGCGGGGCCTCCCGCTGGTTTTACTACCAGTTCTATAGAACTGGTCTGAAATGGGGGCAACCCACCACTGACACAGGGCCATGGCTAGCATCACCGCATACCGGCCAAAATAGCAGAAGTCATGTTTATGTCACCTCGGGCCACATTAGCTGCTTTCTGGCAGACATTTCATAATCCAAACTAGGTTAACATCCGAGCACTGATGGTCTTACCTAGTTTGGGACAATGAAACTTCGGCAAGAAAACAGCCAAGCCCAGAGAGTACCAAGGACCCCTCTTTTCAACTCTGAGCTACAAATATTTTCCTTTAAAGGTGGATTTTAGTAGGAGAGAACCCTCCTCCTGCAGTGTCATTTTTATCCCTTCCTCTCGGTCAGTGGTGGGATTCAGCCGGTTCTCTCCGGATCGCGCGAACCGGTAGCGGCGACTGCAGGAGGCTCTGCTCACCCGCCTGGATGCGATGCGCGACTACTGTGCATGCTTAGAAAGTAATTTGAAGGATGATTTTTCTTCTTGCTTTTTTGAGATATTCCTTGGAGAAGACCTTTCTCCTCCTTGCATTCTCCTGCAAGAATGTTGAGGCGACCAAATGCCACCATTGGCATAAATGATAGAAGGGCTTCTATCTATTTCCCTCTGCAACCGAAAGCCAGAAATGTCAAGATGGCGACCATGACATCATTGATCCACATTGTTTTACAATGCCTTGCGCACGGAGTGAACATCAGAGAGAGGGGTGCTTTGCACCTTTCAGTAAATTAAATAATTAAACAAGAAGCCTTTTAAAGGGCCTGGCCTGTGTGCGGTTGCAGCCGTCCCCTTGATTTTTCTTTTCTTTTTCTTTTTGACACAAACCAGCGCTTTGGAACATTTCAACCTCCAGAATAAGCCGTCTGTGCGTTAACGCTTTTAGAATTATTCCCAGCACCGAGAGTATTTGCTTGAACAGAGGTTCTACAACAGTATATTTGCTCGCACAGAGATTGGGCGACAGGGCTCATGCTATGATCTCTGTTCAAAAACCTCAAGTTCTCTGGGCCGAATCGGGATCTAGGAGAAAAAGATGAGCCCAGATGTTTTTAAAGAACACATCCATGTTCTTAAGGGCAGTGCTTCAGAAAGCCAAGGCTAAGGCGGGGGCGGGGGGGCGTGGCGTTGTTGCAAGTTATTCTGTGGCTGGCTTCCTGCTGTCTCCTTTCAGTCTTTTAAAAAGGTGCTTTTTAGGGTGCTGGAGAAAAGTAAAGTCTTACACTTAGGCAAGAAGAACCAGAAGTACACCTAGAGCCAGGTAAAACCAGGCTTAATAGCAATGACTGAGAGAGGGATCTTGGAGCCTTAGTGGGCAACCAATTAAACATGAGCCAACAGTGTGTGGCGGCAGCCAAAAAAGCCAATGCAATCTTAAATTGCATTAAAAGAGGGATACAATCAAGGGCAAGTGGGGTACTAATACCACTCTATAAAGTCTTAGTAAGACCAGAGGACTGCATCCAGTGCATCTAACCCTAACCTTAACCCACCCACCCATCTATCCATCCATGTGTCCATGCGTCCATTCATCCACCCATCCATGCATCCATCTATCCACTCTCCCACCCATCCATCCATCCATCCATCCATGTGTCCATCCACCCACCCACCCACCCATCCCTGTCTGTCCATCCATCCATCCATCCATCCATCCATCCATCCACCCATCCATGCGTCCACTCACCCATCTGTCCATCCATCCATCCATCCATCCATCCATCCATCCATCCATCCACCTACCCACCCAACCACCTATCCATCCATACATCCATGCGTCCGTACATCTGTCCATCCACCCACCCACCTATCCATCCGTCCGTCCATGTGTCCAGGCATCCATTCAACCTAAGTGAAATCCAAAGGCAGATTTTCGCCATCTTTCGTTATTTTTCAGCGTCATGGCATGAAGTGGATTGCTAAGAATTTCAAAATAAGAGTAAGGGTGGGGGGAAGAGGGCACATCCAGTTCCTGGGAGCCCCACAAATACCTGATGGACCAATTGACCAAACAATAAGCTGACCAGTGATCTTCCAGGAAAAATGAAACTCCTGGGTTGTATTTTATTCTCCTTGGAAGGTTATCCTTTTGGATCACACCTCTTCAATCTTCTGTCCTCATATGTTACGATCTCTCTGGTTGCTCCTTGAAATAATATGCAATATTGGGGGAGAGGGGCGGGGAGAAACAAAACCCATAGAAAATAAAAAGTGGGAAAATGTCTTTCCTCCCCCCCTTTCTTTCTTTCTTTCAGACTTCCCATTTCAGCTCTTTGGTTAATGAGAAGAGCCTTTCTGACTGCAAACAGGTAGGTGGATCTTTCTCTCCCCCTCCCTCCCTCCCTCCCTCCCTCCCTCTCTCTCCCTCTCTCTCTCTCTGCTTTTTAAGTCTTGTCTTCAAATGATAAAAGGATATTACTGAGCTGCGGAGATGATCCTATGGGTAAGGCTCATGCCTCCGATGTTTCTGTAATTAAATAATTGATTAGAAAGCGCTGGGAGCTTGGCAGGCTTTGGTTCAAACAGAGGTAGATTCTCTTTTGACTTGCCATTAGTTGGCATTGAGTGTATTATTCCAAATTCCATCTTCGTGTGAGGCAGTTTTTCAAGAGGATCGGGCAATATTAACATTCACGCCAGGATGTGGTATTGATAACCCTATTCAAAGCTTTCGCTTTCTATTTTTTAATCGCAGGATAGCTGGGACTCAAAGAAGATGCAAATCAGGGCTATGAGAGCTTTTGAAAATAGGCATTTTGACTGAATGAAAGATATATATATATATTTAAGATGCAAAATGGGTGATAAAATTTTGGTGGCTTTTGACATGAGGGCTGCTACATTGTGGGAAGGATAATAACACTCCCCAGTATGTGTTTTTGTAGATCGTGTGAAGCAGAGATTTCATTAGATTCATTTTTTGCAATGTGAAAGGATCACAGTTTCCATATAATTCACACATCATGGATGTGTCTAAATCAGTGGTGGAATTCAACCGGTGTAACAATCGGTTCGCTGAGCATGCACCGTGTATTTAAAAACAGCTCTAAAACTTACCTTCTACTACAGCCCCGGTGACTAAAACAGCAATCTACCCTGCCGCGCCTATCAGCTGGGCTTCAAACAAAGGAAATACAGGTCGGTATAGTGCAGGGGTGGGCAGGAAGGCCCAGCTGATTGTCGGAATGAACCAGTTCGCTCTCAGCTGATCGTCAGAGTTACGGGTTTGGCTGAACTGATCTGAACCGGCTGAATCCCATCCCTGGTCTAGATCAGAAGTCAGCAACTTTGTGCTTAAGGATGCCCACTTATGCATTGCACCTCTAGACAGTAGTGGGGATTAGAGTCAGAGACAGAAACAAAGACAAGTGTAGATTAGATATATAGAAATACACAGGTAGAAATAGAGATGGAGGCAGAGGTAGACATAGATAGAGATACCCATGGGTGTAGATTAGATGTAGAGATAGAGTTATAGATAGAGACCAGGGCAGAGATAGAGATAGGTGTAGATTAGATGTAGAGATATAGAGTGAGAGACAGATAGAGATAGAGACGGAGACAGAGGTAGAGATTGAGGTAGGGATTGACATATCTGGGTCTAACTTTGGAGTTTATGGGTTCTCTATTTTGGGAGGTTTTGAAGAATTTCTCAAGGAAGTTTCATCAGTTTCCCAATTGCAGAAAATTGGACTAAATACCGTAGTTAATGTGGTCCCTTCCATTTCTACAATTCTATGATTGTCATTCCAAAACATTTTCTGTCAATGACCCACTCAAGGCAGCTCAACGTTTCCTGTAAATCATCAAAAAACTAAAAATTAAATCAGTTAACAGATTGTCTTGAAAAGAGAAAGAAAAGGGACTAATTTAGGAGGGGGCCTCCCACAACTGAGGAGTAAAGCAGAAGGAGGGCTTCTACTATGTGCCTGACATATAGGCATATTTAGGTGATCATCTCCTGGTGATTATACATAGGTAGGTTAATACCCAGCCGGGCTGTTTTCCAAATAGCCAGAACCAAAACTGTTTGGGATAAAAATCAATCAATCAAATACTTTCCCAACAGTTCCAAAAACGATTGGAAGTTCATGCAGATCTTTAAATATGTTCACCCTAGTTTAGCAGTATAGTTGCTTCAGCTAACACTAATAGATGCTTCCTGAGCAGCGGTGGATGCTGCTGGTTTAACAACCGGTTTGGTGATCGCATGCGTGCGCAGTTTCACAAATACTAAACCTTCTTGAAATCGGCGTATTTCAAGACATGGGAAAGATTTTATGTATGATTAGAAAAGAGCCAGAAATAAAAGTCAAACAATGTTAATAAATGGAAAAGAAATGAGAAAAATGGTAATTAAGAAATAGAAACCCAGATATCGCCAAAATAGATGGAAAAGGGGGAGGGGGGGATGAAGAAGAGAAAATTATAGATATAAATGTACAACCATGAAATGAAGGATTGGGTAAAATAGAAAAGAAATCGAAAATAAAGTATATATTATCAGAAGATTGGAGTTGCTCGGATACCAAACAAGGGAAATATCAGACAACAAAGAAGAAAGAAAGAAGAGAGGAATAGAAGGTAAGATAGAGGAGGTGAAGGAGAGAGAGGGATGGAGGGAAGGAGGAAAATAAGTTAGGGGATAAGAGTAGGAGAGAAGGTGAGAAAGGAGGGAAAGAGAAGAGGAGTGGGGGAGAGGAAAGGGAAGTAGGTATGAGGAAGGTGAGGAGGAGGAAGAAGGTAGGAAAGAAGAAGAAGGAGGGAGGGAAAAGGAAGAAGAAGGTTTGTTGTAAAATGGAGGGAAAGAAAGGGTAGAAGAGCAACTCCAAATGCAATTAAAATGTATTATTATTGTGCTGTATGATTATTTATAAATAAGAAAATGTACATTTACTATATGTGTATAAGAAAATAAAAAATAAATTTTTTTTTACAAAAAAATACAACAACAAATACTTACCTTCTGTGTTACCACTTGGGAGTAACACAGCTGAGGTGCGGCAATCCGCTTTGCTACGCCAATCAGCTGGGAAGATAAAAGTAAGTACAGCGCAGGGACAGTGGGGCGGGCCGACCAGATCGTTGGAGCTACCGGTTCTCCCGAACCGGTCCGAACCGGTAGAATCCCAGCCCTGTTCCTGAGGCAGGGACGAATCGTATTTACAGGCAGTCTTCAACGTACAAGAGTTCATTTAGTGACCGTTTGAAGTTACAACAACACTGAAGTGACTTATGTCCCATTTTTCACACTTATGACCATTGCAGCATCCCCAAGGTCACGTGAACAAAATTCAGACACTTGACAACTGGCTCATATTTATGACCGTTGCAGATGGAAAAAATGGAAACGGAAACCCTGAATTTCAAATAGAATTGGGAGTCTGATGATTTATGCATGTCAAAGTCTCAGCAGGTGGCACCCTCTAGTCAAACTTGGCTGATCTTGCGAAGCTGGATTTAGATCTAATTAGTCATTGATGGAGAAATCATTAGAAAATTCCTGAGCCAGCATGCTGGCTCAGGAATTCTGGGAGTTGAAGTCCATAGGTCATAAAGGGGCCATAGTTGCCCAGCCCTACTCTAGTCAAACTTGGCTGATCTTGCGAAGCTGGATTTAGATCTAATTAGTCATTGATGGAGAAATCATTAGAAAATTCCAGAGCTGGGGTGAAAAAATATATCCTGGAACAGGGGTCTCCAACCTTGGTCCCTTTAAGATTTGTGGACTTCAACTCCCAGAGTTCCTCAGCCAGCTTTGCTGGCTGAGGGATTCTGGGAGTTGAAGTCCACAAGTCTTAAAGGGACCAAGGTTGGAGACCCCTGTCCTGGAAGAAATTACAGGTAGTCCTCAACTTACAATGTTTCGTTTAATGACTGCTCAAAGTTACAGTGGCATTGAAAAAAGTGATTTGTGATCATTTCTCACCCTTACGACCGTGGCATATCTCTACAATCATGTGATCAGAACTCAGACCACTTGGCAACTGACTCATATTTATGACAGTTGCAGAGTCTCAGGGTCACGCGATCCGCTTTTGTGACCTTCGGACCAGCAAAGTCAAATGGGAAAGCCAGATTCACCTAACAACCGTGTTACTAACTTAATAACTGCAGTGTTCACTTGACAACTGTGGCAAGGAAGGTCCTAAACCGGGAGAATACTCATGTAACAACTGTCTCGCTTAGCAAAAGAAATTTTGCGTTCAATTGTCGTTGTAAGTCGAGGTCTACCTGTGGCAGAATCAATAAAAAAATATATTAAATTCAACACTTTTCCTCTCCTTCAGAAATGATTGGCAGTTCCATGCAGATCTTTATATCTGTTCACCCCTAGCTTAGCAGCATAGCTGCTTCAACTGGCACTAATAGATGCTTCCTGAGGCAAGAGAAAATCGTATTCAGTTAATTTGGGAGATGGCTTTTATCATTATGCCGTAAAACCGCTCACAGGGTGGTTCCCCAGAGAGAAAGATCATGCCTTTTGTTCATCACCGAAAAGTCAGAGGAAAAGAGGTGCAGACGGAGGAAGAAAAAAGGCAAGCTAAGGAAAGATGTATTGGAGAAGACTCCTGAGAAGGTCATGGACAGTCAAGAAAAGGTGGATTGTCAACTCGCAAAGCATCCCTGGTCTGCTCTTGAGTTGCCATAGGCAAGGGGGATGGGAAAACGGCGAAGCAGCACGGCAGCCAAAAACAAAAGCACATTCCAGACATATCTCTCTCAAGGCTGTCTCCCAGGGTTACCCACAGCGGCCAGAGGGGAGTGATTTCTACAACCCGCGGAATTGCTCCGTTGGTGAATGTGACTGATGACACACCCTGGAGGGGTGCGGAACAGGGTCAAATCTGGGCTGTTAATTACGTGGGGTCAGAGTTGGCTTCACTTAGAACGTGCTGACATGAAGCTCCTAATAAATAACTGGATTTCTTTTGAAGCTTGGCTCGAGGCTCATGATTTAATTAGGGCATCCTTCGGAACCCTGACAGCGATCAGTTGAGGCACAAAAGACCAGGCTCAAATTTTCCTACTTTGGACACATTATGCAAAGATCCACCTCTGTGGAAAAAAACTCTAAAACCTGGGAAGGTGGAAAGAAAGAAAAGAAGAAGAGGATGACTAGCAACAAGTAGATGGATTCAGTTATAGTGGCAATGGGTGGACAAGTTGAAAGACCAAGTTAGGCACAGATCATCCTAGAGAAAATTGATGTGGTCACTAAGAAATCAATACTGACTTGGTGCAGGATCCAATCTGACTCGGTTATCTGGACCAGAGGTTTTGTCTTTCAAGGTTTTGGAGGAACTTCTCTCTGGCAGAGTGTGTGCTTTGGGCTGTTGTGTGTGGGTTATTTATAGGGTGCCTGTTGTGCGTGCCTTTTTAGATGTAGATTGGGGTGTCGATAGCTGGCTATTAAGTTGTTGATTTTTGTTTCTTTGTGTTGCCAAGTCCTGGCCTCCTAAATAACTTGATAAGCTGGGGATAAATCAGCACTCCTGGGGCCCATTTCCCAGGCTGCAATCACTTCCCTGGCTGTTCTTGTGCCTGCTCGTCCAACAATCTTCGTAACTGCAAAACTGAATGTATGCTCTTGTTTATTGCAATGAGTTCTCCTTGTGTGACTGCTCACTTGTGTTCTTGCAAACTGGTGGTTAGCTTCCTCCCCGTCTGTCAGGGATGGTATAAAGGTAAAGGTAAAGGTTCCCCTCGCACAAATGTGCTAATCATTCCCGACTCTAGGGGGCGGTGGTCATCTCCATTTCAAAGCCGAAGGGCCAGCGATGTCCGAAGACATCTCTGTGGTCATGTGGCCGGTATGACTAAACACCAAAGGCACATAGAATGCTGTTACCTTCCACCAAAGGTTGTCCCTATTTTTCTACTTGCATTTTTTACGTGCTTTTGAACTGCTAGATTGGCAGAAGCTGGGACAAGTAATGGGAATTCACCCCATTACACGGCACTAGGGATTTGAACTGCTAAACTGCTGATCTTTCAATTGACAAGCTCAGCGTCATAGCCATTGAGCCACCGCACAAAAATCTGTGCAAAAGTTAGAAATAGGAATTGCAAGGCGCAGGTTAAAAAGCTATTTGTTTTGTTGCGCATCAGGTAAGCCTTCTGCAATTTCTTCAGATAATAAGACCTTTCTCTCTCCCCTCCTTCCCATTGACTGAGGAGAAAACCACGTATCTTGCGATCTTGGCTAATAAAATGTAAATATAAGCTGACGCAGAAAGATTCAAGGCCAAAGAAAATTTTAAAAAAGGTTCCCTTCTTAAAATGTGGGTTATTCTTTTGTTGATGTGGTTGTTCATTTTAGCATAAAAGATATGTGGATGCAAGAGGAAAAAAACAAAGAATACTTGTACTTTCATTGTTGTATTCCTCACCTGCTTCCTTCCATAAATATAACGGTATTGATTACAGAGATCAATATGTATCTGTTGAAATTTGGAACCGACCACGAAACCGATTTTGTCATAAATCTTTACCTGCACACCAGAAATGAAACATATTGATCTGGTTTGTTAAAATTGAATTTTGACTCTTGAAAATAGCCGTCGGTAAATCCATTTCAGCACTTGGGGGCATTTGACTTCAAAACAAATACAAATCACTGTCAACGAGGCCTGGCAGCAGGCAGCGATGGGGGAATTTCTGGTTTATTGGACGGAACAATTCAATTCTAAGGTTTCATTTACTAAACATCCTGTAGCTTGCCTGATAACTTGAGAA
Source organism: Ahaetulla prasina (assembly GCF_028640845.1). Classification (NCBI taxonomy): domain Eukaryota; kingdom Metazoa; phylum Chordata; class Lepidosauria; order Squamata; family Colubridae; genus Ahaetulla; species Ahaetulla prasina. The sequence goes on along the minus strand of NC_080546.1, from coordinate 13,650,448 downwards.
TAGCTGCCCGCAAAACATTTCCAGCTCAGAACAAGTCGTTTCAGTCACTTCAAATGGATTTGTTTTGACCTTACTGGAAATGGTTCTTTGATACTGAAACGTAAAAGGATATTTATGTTGTTTCAACCGCTCTGGAAATATTTTGGTCTCCAAACAGGTCTCCAAGGACAAGAGACAGATTTGTCTCCAGCTCAAGCTATTTCTGGAGTAAAGTCAGAACAATTTTATGTTACTGCATTTTAAATGTTTTGTATGTTCCATAATAGAAAGCAGAGAGCCGGTTTGGTGTAGTGCAGAGGTCAGCAACCTGTGGCTCTGGAGCCACATGTGGCTCTTTCATCCCTTTGCTGTGGCTCCCTGTCACCGATCGGCTCCACCATTGATAGGGCTTTCGGTTGGGACAGGTAGAGGAAAAAGGATGCCGCGCTAGGAGGAGACTCTATGGTGGGGAGAACCGGACCTCCGGTCAGCAGAGGAAAAAGGATGTCGCGCTAGGAGGAGACTCTATGGTGGGGAGAACCGGACCTCCGGTCAGCAGAGGAAAAAGGATGCCGCGCTAGGAGGAGACTCTATGGTGGGGGAACCGGACTTCTGGTCGGCTCCAGTATTGAACGGGGGGTTTCCAGTTAGGACATTTGTGGCTCTTTGAGTGTTTAAAGTTGCTGACCCCTGGTGTAGTGACTGAGGCACCAGGCTAGAAACCAGGAGTCTGTGAATTCTAGTCCCGTTTTAGGGACTATTGTTTTGTGATTCAAAGCTTTGAGATAACTCTCGCCTTGTAAGGAGGAATCTCTTGCTTCCCCAGTTTTCATGAAAAGGTCAGCTCCTCAGTCCCTCTCTAATCATTAAGTAAGTTAATGATTAGATAGGAGTATGCTTCTTAAGAGCTATCAGAGCTCCAGTTTTGCATACAACCCAAGTTTGAGAGTTGGCTGTTTCTTCAGCCTTAAAAGAGTGAAAGGAGATCAGAGGAGTCCAAGCTTTGTTAACAATTCATTTGACTGATTTACTGTACATCTCAGCCAACTTGGGGTTGACTCAGTGAAGTTATTGGCCAATCATAGCTGAATTTGGTGGGTTCCAGTGGTGAGATTCAGCTGGTTTAGGACGGTTCAAGTGAACCAGTAGTTGAATTGCTGGCTGGCCCCACCCCTTCCAGGACTCCCCATGTGCCGTGTTTTGGCTCCCAGGTAAGTGCAGGAAGGCCTCCTAGGCCCAAAATGGGGCATGGGGAGGATACATTCCCCCCGCAGCTTGTTTTTGCTCCCAGAGGGTGCAGGAGGCTGAGTGCTGCCTGTCACACCCACCATGGCCACGCCCACCCAGCCAGTCATTAAAGCAAAGAACCGGTTGTTAAATTATTTGAATCCAATCACTGGTGGGTTCCATGACTCACCCTACTTTAATTTGTCCCACAATTTCATTTCCTCGGATTAAAAAAGAGACGGTCTTCATCATAAATGTCTATGGAGGTTCTCAGTCGTCCAGGTTATCTCAAAAGTTCTTCTTCAAAAGCACATTCAGAAGAAGCTTCTTGGACAAGAGGCAAAACCATCTTCAAGGGAAAAAAACAAGTTGCCTTTTGAAGAAGCACCTTTGGGTCTTCCTTATAAACTTCCTTCTGCGTTTGGAGTGCTTCTGGCAGGAGCTATACATATGGGAGAGAAAACCGAAACGAAAACCCTGAATTTTAAATAGAATTGGGAGTCTGATGATTTATGCATGTCAAAGTCTCAGCGGGTGGCACCCTCTAGTCAAACTTGGCTGATCTTGCGAAGCTGGATTTAGACCTAATTATTCATTGATAGAGAAATCATTAGAAAATTCCAGAGCTGGGGCGAAAAAAATATATCCTGGAAGAGGGGTCTCCAACCTTGCTTTGCTGGTTGAGGGATTCTGGGAGTTGAAGTCCACAAGTCTTAAAGGGACCAAGGTTGGAGACCCCTGTTCTGGAAGAAATTACAGGTAGTCCTCGACTTACAATGTTTCGTTTAATGACTGCTCAAAGTTACAGTGGCATTGAAAAAAGTGATGTGTGATCATTTTTCACCCTTATGACCGATGCAGTATCTTCACAATCATGTGATGCACACACCCACATACACTTATAAACTATAAAGTCTATGTTTATGTTTGTGAATTGGTAATTATATAATGAAGGGATGAAATGCTCCCAGTTCGGACTGGATCACCTGATCCCGTAGCGATGGCAGCGGGTGGTTCAGAGAACCGGTAGCAAAAATCCCTGCCCCTCCCTCGCATGCCCAGCTGAGCCATGCGATTATCAGAGGGTTTTTTTTAACTTTTAAAACCATTTTTTCTTTGCCCGAAAAAATGCTTTTAAAAGTAAAAAAAAAGCCTCTAATGATTTTGCGGCTCAGCTGGGATCATCAGAGTCTTTTAAAAGCATTTTTTCTACAACCTCTTCGGCCAAAGAGGTTGTAGAATAAATGCTTTTAAAAGGCTCGGACGATCCCAGTTGAGTTGCCTGATTGTCAGAGGCTTTTCTTTTCTTTTAAAAGCATTTTTTTTTGCCTTTAAAAGAAAACACAAGCCTCTGACGATCAGACAACTCAGCTGGGATTGTCAGAGCCTTTTAAAAGCATCTTTTCTACAACCTTTTCGGCCGAAAAGGTTGTAGGAAAAATGCTTTTAAAAGTAAAAAAAAAAAAAGCTGGCCACGTCCACCCAGTCACATTACCCTCCCCAAGCCACGCCCACAGAACCGGTAGTAACAAATTTTACATTTCACCATTGCCCCCAAACCTAGATTGTTTTATCCATTCCTCACAACTATTTTTCTGGCTAAACATACTACTCAAAATGACATTAACTATTGAGCATTGCTTATTATTCTACCGTTAGCTCTTGATCTTTGACTGTCTTACTTCAAAGTCCTGCCTTGAACAGACAGTTTGATTAATTTGGTGATTTAGCTGTCAGAGCAACCACAGAAGCTTATTATATAAGAAATTAACATAACATAACATAACATCAGAGTTGGAAGGGACCTTGGAGGCCTTCTAGTCCAACCCCCTGCCCAGGCAGGAAACCCTACACCATCTCAGTCAGATGGTTATCCAACATTTTCTTAAAAATTTCCAGTGTTGGAGCATTCACAACTTCTGAAGGCAAGTCGTTCCACTTATTAATTGTTCTAACTGTCAGGAAATTTCTCCTTAGTTCTAAGTTGCTTCTTTCTTTGATCAGTTTCCACCCATTGCTTCTTGTTCTACCCTCAGGTGCTTTGGTGAACAGTCTGACTCCCTCTTCTTTGTGGCAGCCCCTAAGATATTGGAACACAGCTATCATGTCTCCCCTAGTCCTTCTTTTTGTTAAACTAGACATACCCAGTTCCTGCAACCGTTCTTCATATGTTTTATCCTCCCGTCCCCTAATCATCTTTGTTGCTCTTCTCTGCACTCTTTCTAGAGTCTCAACATCTTTTTTACATCGTGGCGACCAAAACTGGATGCAATATTCCAAGTGTGGCCTTACCAAGGCATTATAAAGTGGCACTAACACTTCACGTGATCTTGATTCTATCCCTCTGTTTATGCAGCCCAGAACTGTGTTGGCTTTTTTAACAGCTGCTGCACACTGCTGGCTCATATCTAAATGGTTATCCACTAGGACTCCAAGATCCCTCTCACAGGTACTACTATTGAGCAAGGTACCACATATACGGTACTGGTGCATTTTGTTTTTTTGGCCTAAATGTAGAACCTTACTTTTTTCACTGTTGAATTTCATTTTGTTAGATAGCGCCCAATGTTCAAGTCTGTCAAGATCTTTCTGTAACTTGAGAGATTTGTTCAATTAATATTAATTTATTTTTGCTGCTCAGCTTTGTCCTTTGGGAGTGGCTTCTGGATCATGAGCATTTATTCACATACATACATTCTCCCATCTTGATGAGCATGTCACATATAGGCTCTTTTATTGTGGAGTTGCATTAGTTTCAGTCAGGGGTGAAATGCTCCCGGTTCGGACTGGATCACCTGATCCAGTAACAATGGTGGCGGGTGATTCGGAGAACTGGTAGCAAAAATCCCTGCCCCCCATTGCCCAGATGAGCCACACGATCATCAGAGGTTTTTTATTTTACTTTTAAAAGCATTTTTTCTTCAGCTGAAAAAAGTGCTTTTAAAAGTAAAAAAAATCCTCTCATGATCGTGCAGTTCAGCTGGGATCGTCAGAGGCTTTTAAAACCTCTTCGGCCGAAGAGGTTGTAGAAAAAATGCTTTTAAAAGGCTCCTCTGATGATCCCAGCTGAGTTGCCTGATCGTCAGAGGCTTTTTTTTCTTTTAAAGGCAAAAAAATGCTTTTTAAAGAAAACAAAACCCTCTGACGATCAGGCAGTTCATCTGGGATCATCAGAGCCTTTTAAAATAATTTTTTACAACCTCTGGACAAATGGACAAATTAACAAAAGAAATTAAAGAAAAAGAAGAGACAAATTACAACATAATTTGGAACAAACGGTATGAACGGCTTGAGACTAGAAATAAAGAACAATATACATGGGAGAATCTAAAAATGTAAAATATGTATATAATAAATACATAGAAATGTATAAAAGTAAGGCTATTAGTGTTAGAAAATACAATGTAACTAAAGAAAAAGGGACGATGAAGAAAATAAAACAGTAAGAGAGATATGGGGGGAAAGATATAAAACAAAAAGAAGACCACCAAGAAATATTGGTTAAAAAAAGGATATATTTATAGGTTGTATGTTATGTGTTTGTCATATTGTATCATAATAAAATCGGGATGCGGTGGCTCAGTGGCTAAGACGGTGAGCTTGTCAATCGAAAGGTTGCCAGTTCAGCGGTTCGAATCCCTAGTGCCACATAACGGGGTGAGCTCCCATTACTTGTCTCAGCTTCTGCCAATCTAGCAGTTCGAAAGCAGGTAAAAAATGCAAGTAGAAAAAATAGGGACCAACTTTGGTGGGAAGGTAACAGTGTTCTGTGCGCCTTTGGCGTTTAGTCATGCTGGCCACATGACCACAGAGACGTCTTCGGACAGCGCTGGCTCTTCGGCTTTGAAACGGAGATGAGGACTGCCCCCTAGAGTTGGGAACGACTAGCATATATGTGTGAGGGGAACCTTTACCTTTATCTTTACCTTATCATAATAAAATATTAAAAAATTAAAAAAAATATTTCCAAAGGATGGAGAGAGGTTTTTTTCCAATTTCCAGTTACTCAGAAAGTATACAGGGCACACCGGTTTCTGCCCTGAATACTTTTCTAAGTCAGCGACCACCAACCTTTGGGCACCAGGAACTAGTTTCCATGGAGAGAGGTTTTCCTGTGGACCGGAGGAGGGCATGGTTTCATGTGCTGTTTGCATTTTGCAGGTGAGGCTTCACTTGTTTGCACAGGGGATGGGATTTATCCGGTTCAGACCGGTTCGGACAAACCGGTAATTGTGATCTGCGGGTGGGCTGGCCCACCCACTCTGGTGCTATGCCATCCTATTTAGCTGTGAACCATTAAAAAAAGGATGCCAAAATAGGGACAAAAGGAAATGTGAATGACATTTTTTTAAAAAGAAATTATTTTAAATAATTAAATGAAATTGTTGAATTGTCTGTGGCAAGTTGTCCCATGGCAAGTTGGCCATGGTGAGTTGGCCAACTCAAGCTGGCCCATTCTGCAGGAGGAAGAACTACTACCAAGGAAACAATTAGATAAACGAGCCTTGAGCCCCGGCCAAAAAAAGCTAATGCAGTGATGATGTTACCTAGTTTGGATAATGAAACATCTGCAGTGAAACAACCAATCTCAAGGAACACCAAAGACTTCACAGTCCCATGAGTCATCCATGTATAGCATGCTACAAGTTGGGATCTGAATGAAGTTGCATTTCAAAAGCCCATTGTGCCTAACAACTAATCCTAGCTCTATCCATCTTTGGGTTAAAAAGGTAAAGGTAAAGGTTCCCCTCGCACATATGTGCTAGTCGTTGCCGACTCTAGGGGGCGGTGCTCATCTCCGTTTCAAAGCCGAAGAGCCAGCGCTGTCCGAAGACGTCTCCGTGGTCATGTGGCCGGCATGACTCTACGCCAAGGGCGCACGGAACGCTGTTACCTTCCCACCAAGGTGGTCCCTATTTTTTCTATTTGCATTTTTACATGCTTTCGAAACTGCTAGGCTGGCAGAAGCTGGGACAAGTAACGGGAGCTCACCCCGTTACACGGCAGCAGTAGGGATTCGAACCGCTGAGCTGCCGACCTTTCGATCGACAAGCTCAACATCCTAGCCCCTGAGCCACCGCGTCCCTGTATCTTTGGGTTACTAGTCGCTAATTAGTTTATAACCAATCTGAGCAGCAGTGGGTTTCCAATATTCTAACCACCGGTTCGCCCCACGCACGCGCGCTCGCTTTGCACGTGCGCCATTCCCACATGTACTCGGCCTTCCGGACATGTGCTATGCGCATTTGTGCACTTTCTGTGCATGCACCAAGCCTTGAAAACATGGCTAAATAGGACAGCATTATGCCGGGGCAGGTGGGCAAGGGTGGGGGCAGGTGAGCGAGAGTGGGGGCAGGTGAGCGGGGCTGGGCCCATCTGCAGTCGCTGCTACTGGTTTGATCCAAACTGGCTGAATACCACCTCTGAATCTTAGCCTAATCCCAGCAGTTGCCAGCAATAAAGCAAAAACACCAACCAAAGGCAGCGTTTACTCCATTCTGGCTGGGGAATTTCTAGGAGTTGAAGTCCAGAGTCTTCACATCACCAAGGTTGACAAACACCGAACTGGAGGATCATTTCCTGTAAAGTAGATTACATAACAACCCTAACTAAAAGAAAAACACTGAGTTTATTAACCCTGATCAATTGAAGCTGACAAGATTTAGACTGCAATCCTGCAGAGATTCCTATGCTGTTGTGGAGGGATTTACATCTGAAGCAATGAAAGTGATTAGCAGAATTGGGCAGTTAATTAACCAGAAAATCTAAAGGGACAGGCAGAGAGTGAAAAATGAAAGAGGAGGCAAAACCACACTTGCAGTTGTTTAGAGGAGACCTCAAAATAAAACAACCAGATAGAAATGACCTTATATAAACCCAAGGCCACATTTGAAATTCTGGATTTCCAGATTCTGTTTCAGAGGTGGGAGAAAATATGGCCCTGTTGGAATAAATGTCCTTCTGGGTTCAGTTCCAAGTGGGGAAAAAGACACTGGATTCATGGAAGTTGCTTGGAAAGAAGGTTTATTGATGAACAGGATCACATGCCTTGGAGATCTTGGGCGAAAAAAGGGAAGAGATGCTGAGAGTCCCTGGGTTTTATACCCTCTCTGGCTTTGAACTTCCTGGGGCACAGGAAGAGTATCCTGATTGGTTGCTGTCAGAGGTCATGGCTAGCTTTGTAGGTTGTCTGTGTGTTAAGTTTGGTTGAATCTTGTTGGGTGATGCAATGAAGGGCAATTACATGGCTTTGCCTGAAGGGAGTAGACCTTTGTTATGTAGAATGGACTGGCTCAGGCCTTAATAACCCATTAACAAAGGTGGGGGTGAGTTTCTCCCTCCCTTTTAGGGAAAATATTCTGCCCTTTTAATATTTCCTAAAATATCTCATTTCCTAGGAGTGGGGTGGGCTTTAACTTCCTACAGCCCGTTTATGACTTGTGGACTTCAATTCCCAGAATTCCTGAGCCAGCCATGTTGGGAGTTAAAACTTCCATAATCATAAAATGACCGTAGTTCCCCACTCTTATGTGGAGATGGAAAATGTGCAGATAAAAGCAAGCAAATATAGGGTAGAACTCCTTCCCTGTGAAGAAGGAGCAATAGTTTCTGGGACTCGAAAATATGCAGGATAGCAGGCAAGAGAAAGAGAAATGAGTCCAGAAAATAAAAACTTGAATGGTGTGGAACGCAGCTCAGTTTGCTTTTACATTTCGAGGCCACGTGAATTATACTGTTGTGATCCGTCAGCAGCCTATGGAGCTGGCAATGGAGTCGGACAGCAATGAGGCTGAGGTGAGGCCAGGGCCATCAGGAAATGAGGTGTGGACTCCAGAGCCTCCAGAGCCTGATAGTTGTGAGGCAGAGGAACAGGAGAAGCCTGTTCCTAATGCACGCATGAGAAGAGCTGCCAGAAGGCAAGAGCAGCTCAAGCAGAGAAGATAACTCAGGAGTAGGGCCAAGAGATGATTGGCCCCTCCCATAAGGCTTAAAACAGACCAGCACTGGTGTTTCAGTTTTTCTGGAAAACAACGTTGTAACTGCGTCTTCTGCTTTGTCCTCTGCTTCGTGTATGTTTTTGTTTTTGTGGCTTCTGGATGTTTGTCAGGAAGGGCCTTTGGCAGTTTGCCTAATTGGACTAAGGTTTGTGAGATAACTGAAGAATTTGTGTTGGGAGGCATTTGTTTTACTTTGAGTTGAACGACGCTGGGAATGAAGTAATTCCCAGCTGTTCGAATAAAGTTTGTTTCTCCACAGACTAAGTTTATTACTACCTACTTGGGCCTGGGTCACAACATATACGAGGCATTAAGGCTGCATCATGGCTGCTTTAATGAATAGGTTGTGGAGTGAACCTGCCTTCCCCATTGACGTTGCTGGTCGGAAGGTCACAAAAGGTGATCATATGACACAAGGACACTGCAACCGTCGTGCATCAATTGCCAAGCGCCTGAATTTGGATTTACGTGACCATGGGGATGCTGAAACGGTCGCAAGTGTGGCAAACGGTCATACGTCACTTTTTTCAGGTCCGTCGTAACTTTGAACAGTCACTAAATAAACTCTTGTAAGTTGACAACTGCCTGTAGTGCATGACTATGGAAAGCAGTGCCATTGGATGCTGGTGTAGGGAGATAGCACCCACCCTAGAAGAATGAAAGATTTTGAGAAATATTAAAAAGGCAAGATATCATATTTCCCTGGATGAGAAAATGGAGAAACATGCTCTTGGAAAGCAACCTCCACCTTCCTTAATAGCAGATGTCAGTACTTAAGAGATAAAGAGATATCTATTCATAAGCAAATTCCCTGCAGCAAGGTCTGAACAAAGGTAAGGTTAGCCCTCAGCTACAATAGGAGTTGCCCACCAAGCCTCTTCATTGCATCAGCCCGAACTTCAACCAAACTTTATCTCAGACGAACTCCTAGGATTTGTACATGGGAGTCTGACAACAGCCAATAGAATACATGTTCTTCCACAGGAACAGGAAGCTCAAGGGCAAAGCCCAAGAGAAGGTATAAAAACCCCTCACTCTCAACTCCATGTGGTCAGCAGCCCAGAACTACCCATGTGCTTCTGCTTCATCAATAAATGGAGCCCCTTTCCAATCAGCTTCCATTTTGCCTCCAGTGCTTTTCTTCTGGCTTGGAACTGAACCAGATGGATATTTCTTCCCACACTGGGATAGCATCTGTTTACATGGTTTTGAAAGGGGATTGGAACATGTTTGGAGGATACCTCTGAAAAGATGGGCAGCACCCTTTGTAAATAAGCCAGTGCTAAACAACAGTGAAGAGAATTCTTAGTCTTCTCTCTGTTTCTGTTGTGACCCAGGCCCAAATAGGTAGTAGGAAACTCAGTCAGTGTAAAAACAAACAAACTGTATTAGAACAGCTTCTAATATTACTTCATTCCCAGCGCAGTCCAACTAAATTAAAACAAATTCCTCCCAACACAAATTCCTCAGTCCTATCGCAAACCTTGGTCCAATTAGGCAAACTGCCAAAGGCCTTTCTTGGCACAGGTTCAGAAGACACCGATAAACAAATGCAAGAAGATGAAGCTATCAGTGTTATTTTCTGGCAAAGAGTCCAAACGCCGTTGCTGGTCTTTTTAAGCTTTATGGGAGGGGCCAATCATCTCTTGGCCCTACTCCCGAGTCGTCCTTTTTGCTTGAGCTGCTCTTGCCTTCTGGCAGCTCTTCTCATGCGTGCATTAGGAACAGGCTCCTCCTGTTCCTCTGCCTCACTACTGTCAGCCTCTGGAGGCTCTGAAGTCCGCACCTCTCTCCCGATGGCCTTGGCCCCACCCTCCCCAGCCTCCAGGACTGGCCCCTGTTCTTCCTCAGCCTCATCGCTGTCTGACTCAGTTGCCAGCTCCGCAGGCTGCTGGCAGACCACAACACTTTCTGGGCTTCCTAAATCCATCTGCTTGGTCACTGTAGGACAGAATGCTGTAGGGCCGTGTTACTCAAGCTTGGCCATTTGAAGATGTGTGGATTTCAACTCCCAGAATTCCCCAGCCAGCTGGCTGGGAAATTCTGGGAGTTGAAGCCCACACATCTTCAAACGGCCAAGCTTGAGAGACACTGTTATGTGGCACAGAATGCCGATGCTAACCAGAGGTGGGTTGCACATATTCTTACCAGTGGTTCACCACCCATACGTGCTTTCCGTGCATGCACCCAGCCTTCCCACGCAAGCACCTGGTCTTCCGTGCATGCGCCTGACCTCGAAAACATGGCTAAATAGTGTTGTGCCTCGTCCGTTTTCCCCGCAGCCGGGGCCTTCTTATCTGCTTCCGAACGCTGAGGAATGTCCTAGCATGCCTCCCGGCCCCAGCCCTGGCTCCATGCCCAGACAGGCTGAGGAAGAAGAAGCGCCTCCAGCCCCCAGCCCTGGCTCCATGCCCAGGCAAACGGAGCAACTAGACCCCTCCCCCTCCTCCACAGCATGTGAGCCTGAGGAAGGTCAATTACCAACAGCTGCAGACTGGAGTGACCCTAGCTTCAGGAGAATTGATAGGTGGCATCAACAGAAGGAAGGGAGGGGCAGGCCGGGATAAGTGCTGAGTCATGGAGCCACACCCCATGGCCTATATAAAGGATCTGCTTTCTGGCATTCTCTGAGTCAGGCAAAGTCTACCTTATCTTGCTGAAATCACTTTCTGGTTTCCTGCCTGCCTTGAGAACTTTGCTAGGACTTTGGCAGAGCTGCAGAGGCACGCCTGATTCGGATTTCCCTGACCCGGCCGTCAGCGGAGGAGTGGGACACGACAAATAGGACAGTATTACAGTGGGGCGGGTCGCTGCTACCGGTTCATCCGAACTGGTCTGAACCAGCTGAATACCACCACTGATGCTAACCAACAATGGCACAAAAGAAAGCAGGCTTCCGTAACCAAATCCATGCCACCTGGCTGTTCTGTGCACCTCAAAGCTGTCACAGAGGCTTAACTACAGCTGGGGAGCATGAATACAAGGGAGAAGGGAATTCTGGAGGCGAAACTTGGAAGGAAAAAAAAAGATCTTTCCTTAGCCACAGCTGTGGTTGAGCCTCCCAGATGTTTGCTTAGATCTGTACATTCCCAGAAGCGACTCTAACCAGAGCAATTTAAGGGGCTGCTCGGTTCTCAGCAAACGGGAACGGGAGCGTTCTCTTGTTTACATGCCTCATGCCCTAAAGCGATTTATCTCTTTGCTCAGCTAATAAGAAAAACTGAAGAAGAGACTTGCTTTGGCAAAGGCTTGCCAGCCTGTTGGCCCACGAACAGATGATTTAATTACAGAACTTCATGCTCGTAAGGAGGGATGAAGCATCTCGATTTACAGACAATGTGTTTTTCATTAATTAAGTCGGTAAGAAAGTTGAATCACAGGAAGAGGGGGATTGCCAGGAAGCTGCGCTGCTCCAAACTCTTCCCTTGTTCTCCCATCTAGCCCGAAGCACAGCCAAGCCTGGGCCTATTTTTCTTCAGTAAACAAGCGCCAAAGGACACAGAAAGAACAATAAAGGCTAATAATTTGTCTAGACAGAAAATGAAATAAAACCCAATCACGAGGCCCTTCTTAGATGTGTATCCCAGCTCCTTTCATTTAAGTCATTGGGCTCCGTCTGGCTAGGCTTTTGATAGCAGAATTTCAGCGACGATGCTACTCAGCCGAAAGAGGCAACTATGCACACATTGTAAAGTTTGAAGCTTTTTAAACAGTCATGCCAGAAGCAAACTTCAGTCCAGGCCAAAATTGTGGAAACCTTTGAGAAAAGTTTGTTTTCTAAAAGTAGCTAATAACACCATGGTGAGTTTTTTTTTTGGAGTAGTCCCATCAAATTATATATCAATGAAAGGATAATTTAATCAGGACTGTAAGGCAATAACTTTTACGTAGGATTTGCTATTAGAATAGCCATTACAGTATAAAAAAGAAAAGTGAACACGTAGAAAAAAATGAGATATCCAAAAATCATCACCATGTCAGTGAATACTTAGTTGGGTAACCTTTAGCATGAATTACGGCCTTAAAACGTCTTCCCATGGAGGGAACCAAGTCTTTTAGTTTGGCAGCTGTTATAATCGAAACCAAGATTGAATGATTGTTTCTATTAACTGGGTTTTATTGCTGGGTTGCTTCTGACTAACAAGTTTCTTTAGTCAGCTCCATAGATTTGCAATTGGGTGAAGGTAGTGGTGAAATCCAAATTTTTTTACTACCGGTTCTGAGGGCGTGGTGTGGTGGGCGTTATGTTGCTTGGTGGGTGTGGCTTGGTGGATGTGGCAGGGGAAGAATATTGCAAAATCCCCATTCCCTCCCCACTCTGGGACCAGCCAGAGGTGGTATCTCCGAACTACTCAAAATTTCCGTTACCGGTTCGCCAGAACCTGTCAGAACCTGCTGGATTTCACCCTTGGGTTAAGGTCTGGGCTATTCCCAGGCCATTCCAGCAGTGGAATATGATTATCTTGAAACTGAAAACAAAAAAAGTGGTATTATTAGCCATCAAATCTCAAAAATACACTTTTCCCAAAAGGTTTGCACAATTTTGACCACTACTGTACATAGAAGGAATCCAATTCTGAGTAAGATATTGGTGGGAGAAAGTACCACCATAGCTGTAAGCTTATATAGAGATTGCCATGTTTTGATCATTTAACTTCAGTGAGTAAAATTTGAATTGGGGTTTATTTTTTATTTTTTTGTTAGGGATTTTTGTAGCCAGGTAGGAAGCACTGGAGCAGGGGTCTCCAACCTTGGTCCCTTTAAGACTTGTGGACTTCAACTCCCAGAGTCCCTTAGCCAGCTTTGCTGGCTGAGGAACTCTGGGAGTTGAAATCCACAAGTCTTAAAGGGACCAAGGTTGGAGACCCCTGCACTGGAGCATTTCATAGCAAAGTAGGATATGTCCATGCTTCTGGATCCTTACACTGGCATTTGTGGGAATTCAGTTCAGTTCCAAGCCGGGAAGAAGACACTGGAGATAAAATGGAGGCTGGAGGTTGATTGGAAAGAGGGTCCACTTATTGATGAAGCAGAACCACACATTTGTGGTTCTGGTGCAGCTGAGCACATGGAGTTGAGAGTGAGGGGTTTTTATACCTTCTCTTGGGCTTTGCACTTGAGCTTCCAGTTCCTGTGCAAGAACATGTATTCTATTGGCTGTTGTCAGACTCCCATGGGGTCATGTATGGCAAGGGCGGGTTCAAAATCCTATTGCTACCGGTTCGCTTGTGCGTGCGTGCGCACGCGTGGGGCGCTTGTGCCCATGCGCAGAAGCTTCTGCACATGCGCAGAAGCATCCTGGTGGGTGGGCGGAGCCTCCCAGTGCTGCTACCGGTTCGCCCGATACGGTGGGAACCATTAGCAACCCAACACTGATGTAGGGGTTATGTAGGGGTCATAGCTGGCTCTATAGGCAAAGTACAAATCCTAAGCGTTTGTCTGAACTAAGTTTGGTTGACGTTTCTGAAGGTGATGCCATGAAGGTGTTCTGAAAGGGTGTTGGGCAATTCCTATTGTGGCTTAATGGCTTTTTCCTGTCTTGGCTCTTGGGTGAGGGTATTTGCTTATAGAATAGAATAGAATAGAATAGAATAGAATAGAATAGAATAGAATAGAATAGAATAGAATTTTTATTGGCCAAGTGTGATTGGACACACAAGGAATTTGACTTGGTGCATATGCTCTCAGTGTACATAAAAGAAAAGATACGTTCATCAAGGTACAACATTTACAACACAATTGATGGTCAATATATCAATATAAATCATAAGGATTGCCAGCAACAAGTTATAGTCATACAGTCATAAATGGAAAGAGATTGGTGATGGGAACTATGAGAAGATTAATAGTAGTGCAGATTCAATAAATAGTTTGACCGTGTTGATGGAATTATTTGTTTAGCAGAGTGATGGCCTTTGGGAAAAAACTGTTCTTGTGTCTAGTTGTTCTGGTGTGCAGTGCTCTATAGTGTCGTTTTGAGGGTAGGAGTTGAAACAGTTTATGTCCAGGATGTGAGGGGTCTGTAAATATTTTCATGGCCCTCTTCTTGATTCGTGCAGTATACAGGTCCTCAATGGAAGGCAAGTTGGTAGCAATTATTTTTTCTGCAGTTCTAATTATGAATAGAGCTATCTAGTTCTCAATAAGCTCTTTATCTCTTAAGTGCTGACAATTGCTGTGGGCTATTAAGAAAAAGCAGGGGCTGCTTCCTCCCTCTTAAAAAGACATGTTTCTCTATTTCTCATCCAGGGAAATATAATATTCTGCCTTTTTTAATATTTCCTAAAATATTTCATTCTTCTAGAAGGGGTGGGGGCTTCCCTCCCATTCACCCCCCTTTTATTCTTAAAGAAATATAAAAAGAGCAGCTGGCATATTGCAAAGCAGAAAACCAAACACCAGCCTGGTTTTTATTTCTAACAATGCTCTGAACCCCATTTTGCTTAGGATAGCAATTTCCCCATTACATCCACCCAAGTCACCAAGACAGGAAAGCACAAGTGGCCCTTAACTTACAACCACAACTGAGTCCTGAATTTAGGTTGCTAAGTGAGAAATTTGTTTTGCCCCATTTAAATGATTTTTCTTGCCCCGGTTCTTAAGTCAACCGCTGCAGTTGTTAAGTGAGTAACATGGTCGTTAAGTGAATCTGGCTCCCCCCCATTGACTTTGCTTGTCAGAAGGTTCGCGAAAGGGGATCATGTGACCCCGAGACACTGCAATCGTCATAAATATGAAAATAAATATGAAACATCTGAATGCAAACCACGTGGCCATGGGGATGGTGGAGCGGTCGTAAGTGTGAAAAATGGTCATAGGTCACATTTCTCAGTGCCGTTGTAATTTCGAATGGTCATTAAATGGAGTGTTATACATCGAGGACTACCTACAGTGGTCCTGACTCTTTGCCCCAGACAAATGTAGAGTTAGCAACTGCAATTCTTCCTTCATCTATCAAACATTTAATCCCTGTTGCCCATAACTCTGTGATTATTTTTTTCCCCTCCCTTGCGGGATCCTAAAATTGCATCTTTAAAGTTCAAATCTGCTGGCTTCACAGAATAAAAACAAAAACAAAAAACATGGTTGGGTGGGTATAACCATTTTTAATACTTGCCTTACTCTGTGGTCTCTTCCCAAAATCCCCGAAGCTTCAACCAAAAACTATCTACTATTGACCTCACCCCATTCCTAAGAGGTCTGTAAGGGGCGTGCATAATAGCACCAGCGTGCCTACCATTCCTGTCCTATTGTTTCCTTTCATTATATCCAATTAATATAGTTATTACATACTTATATACATGCTTATATATTGTATAGTTATTTCATGCTTAGGCTTATATATACTGTTGTGACTAAGTAAATAAAAATAAAATTTTGTGATTGTCAGAGCACATTCTGCTCTGCTTCGCAGCATGTTGGTCCTTGTCATGTGGCATGTCAACCGTTGGCCCTTCCAGCAGCCGAATCAGAGGAGGAGGAGGAGGTGTGGGAGCTCCGAGTGGGAAGAGGGAATGGAGCTAGCAGAGAGAGAGAGACAGAGGCGGAGCCTGGGCTGTCCATCAGCCCTCAGATGGAGAGCCAACAGCCCCCAGGTCTGGAGGTGGCTGATGAGGAAGAGGAGAAACAGCTGGGTCCGGTGCCTGAGGTGCAGAAGGCAGAGGAGAGGAGAGCAGTGGAAATCCATGGGCCGGTCCTTGGGACAGAAGAGCCATTGCAGCTAGCGAAGCCCCACCTTAGCTCTGGGGATAAAAGGCAGGGGGTGGAGATGAATAGGTGTGGCAAACTTTTCTTCTCCCTGATGGATGGATTTGTGAGCCTGCATTGAGAGAGAAACTTTTTGCCGGGGCTGCTGGTGTTCGTAATAAAGGAATCATTTCTTCAACTTCAGAAGGTTTGTCGTGTTTGGGGAACTGTGGTCAGAACAGTCCTCCTTACTTCTGAATAGAACAGAATAGCATACAAGATACTGTTCAGACTTATATTTGGGGTGTGCGGTTATAAGAAAATGGATCTGTTACTGCTGACTGTGCTTCGTAAATACGTTTGCAATATCTTGCCTTTTCCAAACAATTGGGGATCCTGCTTATTCAAGAATTTTCTAATGGCATGGTTGGAGCCTGTGCCAAATTCATTTACAAATGTTCCTTCCTTTGCCAAACATAATACGTTGCATAGAGACTCCGTTTCTCCTTAAGTTGATATTCAGATATAACACTGGGCTAAAGTTTGAATCCACTAAAAAAACACAATCCAATTACAGGTTGTCCTCAATTTACAACCATAATAATTGAGCCTGGAATTACAGCCTTAAGTCATGCCTGTCATTAAACGAGTCATCACATGACCAACCTGTTTACACACACACACACACACACACACACACACACACACACAGAGTTTCCCCAAAAATAGGACCCAACTGGAAAATAAGTCCTAGTATGATTTTTCAGGATGCTCGTAATATAAACCGTACCCCCAAAATAAGCCCCAGTTAAGATTGTCAGCCAGATGGATGCATTTAGAACTGTAATTCCCCCAAAATAAGACCTAACCAGAAAATAAGCCCTAATGCATCTTTTGGAGCAAAAATTAATATAAAACATGATCTTATTTTCGGGGAATAACATGGTATATATATATTTGTGGTGTGCATAAGTGAATGCAATCATCATTAAAAGCAAACCCATTGTTTGCAAGGGGCATTTTTTGTTGAAACACAAAGTAAATTCCAGTTTCCTGCAAAAAGAAAAGGGAAATAAATCGTGGTCGTGTGACAGTGGGACACTGCAAACAGCTGTAAATGTGGGTTTGTTGCCAAGTACCCGAAATACAATCACATGATCTTGGCCCGGTAGAAGAGCCTGGTTGTTGGAACTTTGAATCAGGGGTGAAATGCTACTGGATCGGACCGGATCATGCGATCCGGTAGCGATCGTGGCCGGTAGTTTGGCGATCCGGTAGCCCGTGCGGGTGTTATTACTTCCTGGATTTAAACAGGAAGTAATGTGTTTTTTAACTTCTGGGCATGCGCAGAAGGTTTGCGCACACATGTGATGGCGCATGCACTTCCAAGCCGGTAATGAAGGTAAATAGATTTCACCCCTGCTTTGAATCCATAATCGTAAGTATCTTTTTTAGGGGATTCTGTCGTAACTTTAGACTGATTGCTCAGCAACGTCGTTAAGTGAGAACTCTCTATATGTTGCTAATGCCAACATCTATTTCTAGGAAATTATTGTTGACTATGAACTTGAGAGGTCTGAATAGATCTTCCACCAGCTCTAATTCTTTGCCCAATGGTGAATGAGGATGGGGGTTGGACGCTAGTTATCTCTCACAGAAGTTACACAATGCTCAACCTTTGCATGAAATACATTAGACTGGATAATAGAACCAATAGAAGCTTTTGATTCACGTTCTTATATTTAAAGCCATAAAAGCCCTTTTAAACAGCCTGCATTCTCAAATCCCTGCAGTGAAGAAAAGCAGCATCATTTTCTTAGCTTTGGATTTATTAAAGAGCTTCAGGATTTCAGAGAGAAGGAGGAGGGACTGGGTATACCATGAATAATTTTGTATTGTATTATTTAAACAGATTTCAGTGTCATCCCTCATTTTTCTTTCTCCTTATCCCTTGAAAGATATGCGCTGATATTTAATGGAAGACTACTTAAAAGCAGCCCGGTGAAAAATTAATCTTGTAGAAACATGCAGTGGGAAAAAAATATATGGGCCTATATAACCAAGTTTTCTGCTAACCGAAAAGCTAGGAGCCTTCTTAGGTTATTATATACATTCCCTATTAAATATCTTTATGATATCCTTCGTACCGAATTAGGACCAGTTTAACAGACAAGCTAACCCATAATAACAAGGCACAGGAAGGAAAGGGTAGAAGACTTGAGTTTGGTTTTTAATGTTTGCTTGGTGAAGAAGAAAAAGAATCGGGAAAATACAGGTAGTTCTTGACCTACCGTCAGAACTGAGCCCAAAATTTATATTGTTAAGTGAGATACTTGTTAAGTGAATTCCCCCCCATTTTACGACCTTTCTTATCACAGTTGTTAAGTGAATCATTGCAACTGTTAAGTGAGTAACCCTGTTGTGACTCCAGACCCCGAACCTGGCCCCATGCTCGAAAGTGATTCAGATAGTGAGGGGGAAGGGCCGGTAAGGCTTACCTCAGGAGCACTGATTCCTGTGGCTCGGCTCCAGGAGCCAGAACCAGACCAGTCGGAGGACGTAATGAGGCTATCATCTCCTGATTCCTCCCTTCCCCAGGCTACGCCTTCAGACCCAGCTGATAATAACCTGAGAGCTCCGAGTGGGAAAAGGGAATGGAGTTGGCAGAGAGCAGAGATGGAGCCTGGGCTGTCCGTCAGCTCTCAGATAGAGAGTCAACAGCCCCCAGGTCTGGCTGATGAGGAAGAGAAGGAACAGCTGGGTCCAGTGCCTGACACGCAGATACGCAGAAGGCAGAGGAGAGGAGAGGAGAGGAGAGGAGAGGAGGAGAGGAGAGGAGAGGAGAGGAGAGGAGAGGAGGAGAGGAGAGGAGAGCAGTGGACATCTATGGGCCGGTCCTTAGGATGGAAGAGCCACCGCTGCTAGCAAAGTCTCACCCTAGGTCTGGGAATAAAAGGCAGAGGGTGGAGATGAATAGGTGTGGCAGACAACTATTCATCTTCTGGATGAACCAAATTGTTAGCCTGCATTGAGAGAGAAACTTTTTGCCGGGGCTGCAGGTGCTCCTAATAAAGGAATCATTAATTTAACATCAGAGGGTTTGTCATGTTTGGGGAGCTGGGTCAGAACCTAGAGAAAACGAATACTGGCCAACTGGATGCACCACCGAAGGAGACATTGCTTGAACTTATAGCTACTGACCAAGCACTTGGAAATGAGCTATCGTCCGCCAGCTGAGCTGCACGTGCTGCTGATCGCAGAGGCAGTGCATAATTTGTGCAATTTATTTGCATAAGTTGCTGATTCAGCTACCTATTAAAACTGGCCTTTGTACTTTTACAGGGGTGCCTCATAATGAGACGCCCGTTGTGTCAGGGAGCAGGCATCCGAGGCAATGAATTTATAGCCTGTGCAGTTTATGGATGGGGAAATCCAGAACTGCCTTCCTGACATTTCTTCCCCTTTCTTTCTTTCTTTCTTTTTTTTTTTAAAAAAAACCTACAAGAAAATGGTGCGATCGGATTGCTCCCATCCCATGAATATTCATTTGGATTAATTCCTTTGCTGCTAACTTGCAGGCCAGCGCAGTAAATCTTTTGAGCTATTGTCTGAATGATTCACCAGGCAGAGGGATAATAGCAACATAGAGACAATTTATACTAGACTCAGGGATGGATTCAAGGAGAAAGATGCCTTTGGGTGCCTCCTATTGTACACAAAGCGGGTCGTGGGTTCCACTCTTAGCATTTCCCGAATGTCTGGGAAATATTAATGTCTGGATTTTATTGACCAACTCTTCCCGACCGGATGACCAACCTGATGGATCTGCAGCACCTGTCGTGTCCCACTCCTCCGCTGACGGCCGGGTCAGGGAAATCCGAATCAGGTGTGCCTCTGCAGCTCTGCCAAAGTCCTAGCAAAGTCCTCAGGGCAGGCAGGAGACCAGAAAGTGACTTCAGCAAGATATGTTTAGACTTTGCCTGACTCAGAGAATGCCAGAAAGCAGATCCTTTATATAGGCCATGGGGTGTGGCTCCATGATTCAGCACTTATCCAGGCCTGCCCCTCCCTTCCTTCTGTTGCCTCCGCCTATCAAGTCTTCTGACGTGAGGGTCACTCCAGTCGGCAGCTGTTGGTAATAGACCTTCCTCAGGCTCACATGCTGTGGAGGAGGGGGAGGGGTCTAGTTGCTCCGTTTGCCTGGGCATGGAGCCAGAGCTGGGGGCTGGAGGTATTTCTTCCTCTTCAGCCTGTCTGGGCATGGAGCCAGGGCTGGGGCCGGGAGGCATACTAGGACATTCTTCAGCGTTCGGAAGCAGATAAGAAGACCCCAGCTGCGGTGAGAGCAGGCAAGACACAACAGCACCTAGAATTTCTAGCCAAGAGTTATATACATATAAATCTATGGAGATTCTCAACCATCCAGGTCAATGCCATGATATGATGGCTGATATGACCTCATCCTTTGTGGGATGCCCCAAGGCTTGACTTTGTCTCTCTCTCCCCTTTTATTTAGCATCAACTCAGAAAGACAGAGTGGGGAGGGGCCTTGGAGGTCTTCTAGTCCAACCCTCTGCTTGAGCAGGAGACTCTCTAGAGCAGGGGTGTCAAACTCGATTTCATTGAGGGCTGCATCAGGGTTGTGTTTGACCTCGGAAAGCTGGGGGGTGCGTGGGCATGGCCATAGTGGACATGACACAGGACTCGTGTCGGGGGCACCTGTGGTGGCCAAGTGCTAAGGCAGGACTTCCATGAGACCCTCCTTCACTCTCACTATAATCTCCTTCCTTCCTTCCTTCCTTCCTTCCTTCCTTCCTTCCTTCCTTCCTTCCTTCCTTCCTTCCTTCCTTCCTTCCTTCCTTCTCCTCTTTTTTCTTCCCTCTTCATTCTCCTTTCTTCTTCCTTCCCCTCTTTCCTTATTTTTCCTTCCTTGCTCTCTTCCCATCTTCCCTTCTTTTTCTTCCATTTTTCCTCTTTCCCTTTCTCCTTTCCTGCCTCTTCTTTCATGCTCAAATGCAAAAAGGGAAACATTTCTCCTTTTGTTTTGTTTTCAGTTTGTTTTGATAGACCTCTGCTAGTGAAAACGGAGCCCCCGAGCGCCGTTTTCAATGGCAGAGGCATCTGGTCCTATGCTGTTTCCATGCCAGTCTCGCGGGCCGTATCAAAGCATCCCATGGGCCGCATCTGGCCAGCGGGCCTTGAGTTTGACACCCGTGCTCTAGAGGCTGCTATCAAACACATCTGAAGGCCACCAAGCTGAAGGCCATCAAGCAAACACCCATTTAAAGAGAAAGAGAAAGTTCGGCTCTTACAGCAATAAGAAATGCAGCACACCAAGTCTTGTCCTCTCACAGGACCACATTATTCCAACAAAGGCCTTCGCTTTCTTTTTTAATTTAATGTGCGATCGCACCCATTGATTGTAAAGAGAATAACAGAACAACATATTTGGAAGGGACCTTGGAGGTAACAACAACAACAACAACAGAGTTGGAAGAGACCTTGGAGGCCTTCTAGTCCAATCCCCTGCCCAGGCAGGAAACCCTACATCATCTCAGACAGATGGTTATCCAACATTTTCTTAAAAATTTCCAGTGTTGGAGCATTTACAACTTCTGCAGGCAAGTCGTTCCACTTATTAATTGTTCTAACTGTCAGGAAATTTCTCCTTAGTTCTAAGTTGCTTCTTTCCTTGATTAGTTTCCACCCATTACTTCTTGTTCTACCCTCAGGTGCTTTGGAGAACAGCCCGACTACCTCTTCTTTGTGGCAACCCCGAGATACTGGAACACTGCTATCATGTCTCCCCTAGTCCTTCTTTTCATTAAACTAGACATACCCACTTCCTGCAACCGTTCTTCATATGTTTTAGCCTCCAGTCCCCTAATCATCTTTATTGCTCTTCTCTGCACTCTTTCTAGAGTCTCAAAATCTTTTTTACATCGTGGCGACCAAAACTGAATGCAATATTCCAAGTGTGGCCTTACCAAGGCATTATAAAGTGGCACTAACACTTCACGTGATCTTGATTCTATCCCTCTGTTTATGCAGCCCAGAACTGTGTTGGCTTTTTTAGCAGCTGCTGCACACTGCTGGCTCATATCTAAATGGTTGTCCACTAGGACTCCAAGATCCCTCTCACAGGTACTACGATTGAGCAAGGTACCACATATATGGTACTTGTGCATTTTGTTTTTTTTGCCTAAATGTAGAACCTTACTTTTTTCGCTGTTGAATTTGAACATTCTTCAAACAAAGAGTCAACTGCAGGTGACATGCTCAAAAACCTGCCACATACTGAGTCTGGGTGGCCGAGAAGTCTGGGAATTGTCATCCCAAACCGTTTAACAGAATAATAGAGTCGGAAGGAACCTTGGCACTTTTAAGATCCAACCCCCTGCTCAAGCAGGAGGCTGTGTACCATCCCTCACAGGGAGGGCCTCCTTAGGGTGCCGTCAGCCAAACAATGTCGGCTGGTGGCTCCCAGGGGAAGAGCATTCTCTGTGGGGGCACCTGCCCTGTGGAATGAACTACCTGTTGGGCTACGCGTACTCCCCGATCTCCGCACCTTTAAGCGCGAGCTCAAGACTTTTCTCTTTCATCGAGCAGGGCTGGCCTAATGGCAATTTTAACGGGGTTTTAATCGGGGTTGTTTTTTATAATTTTATCCTATTATTTTTAAATTGGAATCAGATTTTTAAAGATATTGTATTTTAACTTTTGTGTATTTGTTTTATTCTGGCTGTAAACCGCCCTGAGTCTTCGGAGAAGGGCGGTATATAAATATGAATAATAAATAAATAAATTCCAGACAAATGGCTGTCCAATCTTAAAAACCTTCAGTGATGGAGCTCCCACAACTTCTATAGGCAAGGTCTTTGGGTGAGGATCAATTTAAGAGTGGCGAGAAGCGGCAGCAGAAGTGACAGGGGCTTGTGTGTATGTGTCTGCATCCCTCCGCGGTCCTCTCCCGGGGGTCAGCCAGGGCTTCTCTGCCTCCTCTTTTCCTCAGAGGAGCTGCCTTCAAGTCCTTGCGAAGGGACACTCACACACACCCCCCACTGCCATGTCACCTCCATTGCTGCTTCTTTTGCTGCCTGTTTCTTGCCATTCTTGAAGTCGATCATGAAGAGCTGGGAGACGTTTTCTTAGATCTCTGACGCTCCAACAATGACTTGGGGGAGATCTAAGGAAGCTTCTTCCAGCTCTTCACGATAGACTTTAAGAATGGCGAGAAGCCGGCATCAAAAGAAGCGGCAGCGTTTAAGAAAGAAGGGAATTGATAGTGTGATGGTTTGATGGTGTGAAATGGAATATGTTTTATGTTATATTTTAGATTATGTTTGTTAGTTACAATACCCTGTATTCTGTTCTGGGAAGTCTCGGGGGGGGGAGGGGGGAAATAGGGGGGAAGGGGAAGATTATAAATTGAGTGATTGCCATTGTACAGGAATAATGGTAGAATTAAACAAGTTGGAATGGTGTAAAGTCGGGGCTGCTCAGTAACCACTCCCGAAGGGAAAGGGAGGAAAGAGGAGTAAAGAAGGAAGAAAGTAGGTAGGTAGGTAGGAAAGAAGGGAGGGAGAAGAAAGGATAGGAGGAGAAGAAGGAGGAGAAGATAGAGGGTTAGAAAGGATGGTAGTGAGAAGTTGGAAGAGGAAGGAAGTAGGAAAGCGAGGAGAAGGATGGCGGGAAAGCCAAGAAGGATGAGAAGGAAGAAAGGATTAAGGAGGAGTGGTGGTCGAGCAGCCCGGATTGAGCATAATTTGAGTATAGGATCAATAGTTGGATAAGTGATTGTATTGTACACTGGTCAAATTGTGGGAATTATTATGGAAAATAAAAAATTTTGCAAAAAAAAAAGAAGAAGAAGAAGAGGCAGCAGAGGTGACAGAGACTTGTGTGTGTGTGTGTGTATGTGTGTCCCTTCACAAGGACTTGGAGCCAGCTCCTCTGAGGAAAGAGGAGTAAGAAGGAAGAAAGTAGGTAGGTAGGTAGGTAGGAAAGAAGGAGGAGAAGAAAGGATAGGAGGAGAAGAAGGAGAAGATAGAGGTTAGAAAGGATGGTAGTGAGAAGTTGGAAGAGGAAGGAAGTAGGAAAGCGAGGAGAAGGATGGCGGGAAAGCCAAGAAGGATGAGAAGGGTAGAAAGGATTAAGGAGTGGTGGTCGAGCAGCCCGGATTGAGCATAATTTGAGTATAGGATCAATTGTTGTATAAGTGATTGCATTGTACACTGGTCAAATTGTGGGAATTATTATGGAAAATAAAAAATTTTGCAAAAAAAAAAAGAAGAAGAAGAAGAGGCAGCAGAGGTGACAGAGACTTGTGTGTGTGTGTGTGTGTATGTGTGTCCCTTTGCAAGGACTTGGAGCCAGCTCCTCTAAGAAAAAGAGGAGGTGGCAAAGCCCTGGCTGTCCCCCGGGAGAAATCACCCTGTTTCTGCAGCATCGGTCATGTGACTGAGTGGGCGTGGCCAACTTGATGTCACTCACAGCAAGGTGCCACCCCACCTTGCCCTCAGTGACTTCAAGTTGGCCACACCCACTCAGTCACATGACCACCAAGCCACACCCAAACAAATAAGCCACGCCTACAGAGCCGGTAGTAAAAAAAATTGGAACCCACCCCTGGTGAGAACATCTGCTGGTCTGGGGTTTGGTATCATCAGGATACTAAGGATACTCTGTTGTCCCCAATTCGGGCCTGAGCGTGGTGCTGAAGCCAACAATGGACGCCAGACACAAGGTGCAAGTTTTAATTTGGCTGTACACCGCCCTGAGTCCTTCAGGAGAAGGGCGGTATAAAAGTCTAAATAATAAATAAATAAATTCCAGACAAATGGCTGTCCAATCTTAAAAACCTTCAGTGATGGAGCTCCCACAACTTCTATAGGCAAGGTCATTGGGTGAGGATCAATTTAAGAGTGGCGAAGGCAGCAGAAGTGACAGGGCGCATCCCTCCGCGGTCCTCTCCCGGGGTCAGCCAGGCTTCTCTGCCTCCTCTTTCCTCAGAGGAGCTGCCTTCAAGTCCTTGAAGGACACTCACACACCCCCACTGCCATGTCACCTCCATTGCTGCTTCTTTGCTGCCTGTTTCTTGCCATTCTTGAAGTCGATCATGAAGAGCTGGGAGACGTTTTCTTAGATCTCTGACGCTCCAACAATGACTTGGGGAGATCTAAGCTTCTTCCAGCTCTTCACGATAGACTTTAAGAATGGCCATCGAAAGAAGGAATTGATAGTGTGATGGTGTGAAATGGAATATGTTTTATGTTATATTTTAGATTATGTTTGTTAGTTACAATACCCTGTATTCTGTTCTGGGAAGTCTCGGGGGAGGGGAAATAGGGGAAGGGAAGACTATAAATTGATTGGTTGCCATTGTACAGGAATAATGGTAGAATTAAACAAGTTGGAATGGTGTAAAGTCGGGCTGCTCAGTAACCACTCCCGAAGGAAAGGGAGGAAAGAGGAGTAAGAAGGAAGAAAGTAGGTAGGTAGGTAGGTAGGAAAGAAGGGAGGGAGAAGAAAGGATAGGAGGAGAAGAAGGAGGAGAAGATAGAGGGTTAGAAAGGATGGTAGTGAGAAGTTGGAAAGAGGAAGGGAAGTAGGAAAGCGAGGAGAAGGATGGCGGGGAAAGCCGAAGAAGGATGAGAAGGGTAGAAAGGATTAAGGGAGGGAGTGGTGGTCGAGCAGCCCGGATTGAGCATAATTTGAGTATAGGATCAATTGTTGTATAAGTGATTGCATTGTACACTGGTCAAATTGTGGGAATTATTATGGAAAATAAAAAATTTTGCAAAAAAAAAAAGAAGAAGAAGAAGAGGCAGCAGAGGTGACAGAGACTTGTGTGTGTGTGTGTGTGTATGTGTGTCCCTTCACAAGGACTTGGAGCCAGCTCCTCTGAGGAAAAGAGGAGGCGACAAAGCCCTGACTGTCCTCCGGGAGAAATCGCCCTGTTTCTGCAGCATCGGTCATGTGACTGAGTGGGCGTGGCCAACTTGATGTCACTCACAGCAAGGTGCCACCCCACCTTGCCCTCAGTGACTTCAAGTTGGCCACACCCACTCAGTCACATGACCACCAAGCCACGCCCAAACAAATAAGCCACGCTTACAGAGCCGGTAGTAAAAAAAAATTGGAACCCACCCCTGGTGAGGACAGCTGCTGGTCTGGGGTTTGGTATCATCAGGATGCTAAGGATACCCTGTTGTTCCCCAATTCGGGCCTGAGCGTGGTGCTGAAGCCAACGATGGACGCCAGACACAAGGTGCAAGTTTTCTGATTGCTTTTTTATTGGAGTACTCCAAGGAAAAAGGGCTCCTGGCCGAAATGACAAGAACCAAGAACAAAGGATTAAGAAAGCTTTATACGTTTTCACTAAAAGAGAAGGCAGGACAAGGCGGGATAATAAGAAATATCATCTCATAAACATTTTAGTAATAATTCCACAATTTGTTCTATTGGTCTCTAGCTGTCCCTATTCCAAAACCTTGGCTAATGAATGCCCTAGGAGTTATCTAATACAGGGGTCTCCAACCTTGGTCCCTTTAAGACTTGTGGACTTCAACTCCCAGAGTCCCTCAGCCAGCAAAGCTTAGGACCGGGCTACTTACGGGACCGTCTACTGCCGGCCTCTATCTCCCAACGTCCGGTGCGTTCCCGCAGAGAGGGACTCCTCAGGGTGCCGTCAGCCAAACAATGCCGACTGGCGGCCCCCAGGGGGAGGGCCTTCTCTGTGGGGGCTCCTACCCTGTGGAACGAGCTTCCCCGTGGGCTTCGACAACTACCTGACCTTAGGACCTTTCGCCGCGAACTTAAAACCTATTTATTTCGTATGGCTGGACTGGCCTGATTTTAAATTTTAAATTTTAAATTTTTAATTGAATTTTGGGTTTTAAATTTTTGTAATTCTTATGGGGTGTAATGTTATTTTAAATTTTTTGGCAAATTGGAATCAATTTTTTAAGGGTTGTTTTAATTATTGTGTATGTTTCTGTTTGTATTTTATTTGCCTGTTCACCGCCCTGAGTCCTTCGGGAGAAGGGCGGTATACAAATTAAAACATTATTATTATTATTATTATTATTATTATCTAATACACATTTTATTGGCTGCAGGCCATCTGTATTCCTAACTTTTAGCTGAGGTCTGCCAGATACCTAACTCTTTGTTACTTTTATCAGTCTTCGAACCACCCAGAATTGTTACAAGCTTCACGTGTGCATATTTCCTGTGGATAAGCATTCTTTGTTCTTGCCAGACACACTCCCCAATTACAGGCTTCCTGATTTACTTTCAAGTGGGTGTCATGACCTTGTGTTATTTCAGCAGACAGCCCATCACCCAATTATACCTTTCAACCCAAGTGGCAAATTCAGGCTGTCCCTATAGGGGTTTGGATGGGGAGGTTAGAGTTAGGGTGGCCGGCGCCCCTGCAGATTGCATGTCGGTGTGACTATCCGGATCTGCCCTTGGTTCTTATTTTATTTGTTCAAACTTACCAGCCTCTCATCTGCAATGATTCTTGTTTTTTTAATTCTAGTATAATTATTGTATCTTGTTTTTCTTCTGTGGGTTTCATTGTACTCCACCCGGAGTTGGTTGGAGTCGGGCGGTGTCTAAAGGTAATGAATTTAATTAAATCTAAATTCAGATTTAACACATTACGATTAAACAAGCTTGGAGTCAGCAGATTGACCGCAACAATCTGGGTCCTCGTTTTCCCGACCTCGGGAAGGCTGAGTCAACTTTGAGCTAGTGAGAATCAAACTGCTGGCAGTAGGCAGAGTTAGCCTGCAATATTGCATTCTAACCACTGCACCACCAGGGCTCATAGATATGGATATAGTGTTCAGCAAAGTCTGCAGAAAGAAACCAGCATTGTAAAATCACTATATGAAGATGTGTCTTCCCCCCCACTCCCCATTAGTGCCAGGGGAACTGACAACAGAGATCTGCGGGGAGGAAAGCAATTAAAAAAAATTAATAGTGTGCCAAGATGTTAAATAGCGTTGAGGATAAAATCTTTTCTGGCAGGGAGATTCTCTCCCCAGGAGAGAGTGAAAGAAAGACTCCCACCATTAGGGATCTCAGCATGGCCTTGGTGCTGATTTTAGGCTACACAACGAGCCACAGTGGCGCAGTGGTTAGTGTGAGGTACTGCAGGCTACTTCTGCTGACTGCCGGGTGCCTGCGATTTGGCAGTTTGAATCTCACCAGGCTCAAGGCTGACTCAGTCTTCCATCCTTCCGAGGTGGATAAAATGAGGACCCAGATTGCTGGGGGGGCAACAGGATGACTCTGTCAACCGCTTAGAGAGGGCTGGAAAGCACCAGAAAGCGGTATATGTCTTTTGAAGATCATTTGACGGCCGTCTCCAGGAGAGCTTTCTACCAGGTTCGCCTGGTGCGCCAGTTGTGCCCCTTTCTAGACCGGGATGCCTTATGCACGATCACTCACGCCCTCATGACGTCTCGTCTGGATTACTGCAATGCTCTCTACATGGGGCTCCCCTTGAGGGGCATCCAGAGGCTTCAGTTGGTTCAGAATGCGGCTGCGCGGGTGATAGAGGGAGCCCCTCGTGGCTCCCGTGTGACACCTATCCTGCGCAGACTGCACTGGCTACCTGTGGCCTTCCGGGTGCGCTTCAAGGTTTTGGTAACCATCTTTAAAGCGCTCCATGGCATAGGGCCGGGCTACTTACGGGACCGCCTACTGCTACCGAATACCTCTCACCGACCCGTGCGCTCTCACAGAGAGGGACTCCTCAGGGTGCCGTCAGCTAGGCAGTGCCGTCTGGCGACACCCAGGGGAAGGGCCTTCTCTGTGGGGGCTCCCACCCTCTGGAACGAACTCCCCCCAGGACTTCGTCAACTTCCGGACCTCCGAACCTTCCGTCACGAGCTTAAAACGCATTTATTCATCTGCGCAGGACTGGATTAGATTTTAAATTTATACTGGTTTTAAATGGGTTTTATTATTTATATTGCTTTTTAATAATTCGGCTATGTAGAATAAGTTTTTTAACTGATATTTTAGTCTGTATTTATATGTGCTTTTTTACCTGCCTGTGAACCACCCTGAGTCCCTTGGGAGATAGGGCGGTATATAAATGTGATAAAATAAATAAATAAATAAATAAATAAGCCTAAGTGCTATTGCTACTGAGAAGTGAGAAAAAGGATGCTCGATAGAGCTGCATTGAAAAGCCTGATATGAAATTTCAGATAAAGGGCCTGCAAAGTAATAGGAACATTCCAGTGGTGAAATCCATTTTTTTTTTACTACTGGTTCTGTGGGCGTGGCTTGGTGGGCGTGGTGGTGTGGCTTGGTGGGCATGGCAGGGGAAGGATACTGCAAAATCCCCATTCCCTCCCCACTCCAGGGGAAGGATACTGCAAACTTTTACTTATATATATATATTTTTCTTTCATGATGTGTTGTTTTTATTTATGACGATGTTTGTGTATACTGTTGTGACAAAAATAAATAAATAAATAAAAAATCTCCATTCCCACCCCAATCCAGGGGAAGGCT